>NW_010181872.1:0-65167 GCF_000695765.1 Mesitornis unicolor
GCCAGCTTTTCCAGGAGGATGCTGTGGGAGAAAGGAGGAGGAATGGAGGCAGTGGTACCTCTCACCTTGTGAAGCAGCTGCAAGGTAGCTGAATTGGGACAAGGCAGCAGAGGGCCCAAAGCTGGTCATTGCCCGTGACCTGCCCCCCAGCTGTGTATCTCCTGATACCAATTTCTGTCTCTAGTCCACTAAATATACACAGAGATTCTGAAATACGAAACATGCTATTGGTTCTGTAATAGCTGCAGTTGCTGCTAATAGCATCAAGCAATTAAACAGAGGACATTTTATTTTCCTTAGATCTTAGCTATTGTATTTAATTGTGATTTAGGGGATAGATCAGGATAGTGTCTGACATCCCATAAACACACATGAATTTAGTCAGGTAAAGTGCTTCTTGGGAAATCAAATTAATTGCCCTGCAGATAACAACACCTCTGATTTTGCAAAGTAATTTAGCACTCTTTGGCTGTGATTTATCAATGGGACTTAAGCCACGAATTACACATTCCTGCTTTCTACACAAGCATAGTTTTTCAGGCTGTGCTTGAGAAATATTGAAAAAAAGGTAAATTTGACAGTATGATAATGTAGGTCACTATTTAATGAAACTGTTTTAAAGTTTATATTGAAATGATTAAAAGCAAAATCATCGTCGCTTTTAAGAACGTACTCCATTTTGATGAGAATAGGTGCTCTGTTATTCTTGTTTTGGATGGCATAGAAATTTATTGCTGTTTAATAGGAAATGCAAAACAGTGGGAATATTTATGCTATGACTCAAATCCCCTGTGTTTTCAATGAATGAAACCTGGGCAAATTTCCTGAAGAACTTCAAGAGGGACATTAAGCCTCGTTCAAAGAAATGATGTTTGTAAATGTTGAAATTGTGAAATGCCCTAGGAGTGGATGTCTGCAATTTGTGTTGTTTTCTTTCAAGTAAAAAATTGCCATTGAAATAGAGTAATTGCACATTTTTAATTATAGAGTTAGCCCTGTATTTTAGCTAATACTGCAAATACTTTCTAATGGGCTTAGTGCATATAATTCAGTCTCCTCAGGCAGAATTATGTGCCAACACATGGTGCTAACGACTTACAGCAAGGTGTAAAAATCTCTGGGATGAGGCTTTGCTGTTTGTGCATTCGAGGCACTTAAAGCTGCTCATAAGAGTTACACGCTTGATATTGTATCTAGATATCATTAATAACATTGTCAGTGTGGTGACTTTCATACCACGAGAGCTTTATCTTGATGTGAGTTTTCAAAATGTATTAATTAATTTGAGGCTTGTAACTCCATTAATTTTAAGTCTTTAAACAGGGATCTAGGAAAAGCTCAAAGGGATTGCATGGTACTGAAGAGAGAGTGGCTTGTCAGTGTCATAGAGTATCTTACTGCCTTACTTCCTATTCTGCTAGCATCATGCTAGTGCCTTCAGTGGTTAAAACAGGTTTAGTTATCAGGTGTGTGCATCCTCAGGACATCATAATTGCTACTCTAATAAGAAAGTGTGTGCTTTTATACGTGTCTGTTGCCAGAGTAGTCATAGTTTTAGTGCGGTCTGTGAGGTGTGGGTTCCCTTTGGTTCTGCTGTGTTGATTCCAGAACAAGAAGTGCAGTGTTAGATGCTGCAGTATGAGTTCAGTTGTCAGACACTGTTTGTAGGGTTTTCCTGGTTTCTTTTGTTTTCTTTTTCGGAAACAAACTTATTTCAAGCCGTGTGTTTTGTGCTGATTCTCATTCCAGCTGGATCTCATTATCAGCCATCAAAACAGCCTGTGGTTGGGAAAGCTTTCCACATGTCTGATACATCCATGAATAAATAAAAGTAAAATTGCATTTTGGCTTTCCACTTTATCCCCCAACAGTTGTGTTTTCATTCTGAAGGTAATTGATAAATCGAAGAGTAGCTGGAATGAAAATTATTTTGGAAAGAAAGAAGAGAAGTTTTCAAAATAGCACATTCAGAGATACAGTGTTTTTACAAGTACTGCTGTAAAATAAGTATGAACAAATTCCTTGAAGATTTTTCCTGTATCAGAGGTGACACACATCAGTAAATACCAGGAAGGAGAGCATTGCTAGATGAAACTATTTTACTTAAGTTCACAGTAGGTATTTACTTAGATTCTACTTTAATTATGGAGAGAGTTTCAGTTGTAAAATTGCTTTTCAGTTCTTACTAGATGTATTTGTGGAGATGGTATAATCCTGTCTTCTTGAAATAGAATTATTAAAAAATTACTAATAATGCAAATACAGCATGGTTTTTAATTTAAGAATCTTGAAGTGCAAATGTCTCTAATGAAAAGAAGAGCAAACTTCATGTAGAGCACTTACCTTGCAAAGAATTCAGCATCAGAATTAGCATTGCTCTTGAGTGCAGTTATCAGAGTGAAATGTGTGAAAACAATAAAATACAAATACAACACATTTTAATGGAGAAGACAATTTAAGAAAACTGGAAATATTATAATTAATTATTTTTTTTTCAAAACTTTTCATTAAAATTTCATAGAACCATAGGTTGGAAGGGACCTCAAGGATCAGTTGGTCCAACCTTTCTTGGCCAAAGCGTGGTCTAGACAAGATGGCCCAGCGCCCTGTCCAGCTGAATATTCAAAGTGTCCCATGCTGGGGAATCCACCACTTCCTGGGGAGAATATTCAGTGGCTGACTCTTCTCACTGTGAAAAATTTTCCTCTTGTGTCCGTTTGGAGTCTCCCTGGGAGTCAGCTGTACTCGTTACGCCTTGTCTTTTCCATGCGACTTCTTGTAAAAAGGGAATCTCCATCTTTTGTGTAGCCACCCTTGAAATACTGGAACATGGTGAAAAGGCCTCCCCTAAACCTTCTTTTCTCATGGCTGAACAAACCCCGTTCTCTCAGCCTTTCCTCATAGGACAGGCTTCCCAGTCCTTTGATCATCTCAGTGGCCCTCCTCTGGACTCTCTCCAGCCTGGGTACATCTTTGCATAGCGGGACCAAAACTGAACACAGCTTTGCAGGTGTGGTCTGACAGGCGCGCTGAGCAGAGAGGGATGATGACTTCTTTGTCTCTGCTGGTGATGCCCTTGTTTCTGCAGCCAAGCATCCTGTTGGCTTTCTTCACTGCAGCAGCACAGTTCACTCACTGAGCTTGTTGTCCACTAGAACTCCCAGCTTCCTGCTCCCCAGCCAGGTAGATCCCAGCCTGAGCTGGCATCCTGGATTTTGCTTTCCCAGGTGCAGGACCTTTCACTTGTCCTTCTTGAACTTCATAATTTTCTTGTTAGCCTTCTCTACCAGCCTATCCGGGTCTTCCTGCAGGGTGGCTCTCCCTTCCGAAGTGTCCACTCCCTCACTGAGTTTGGTATCATCAGCAAATTTCATCAGGGTACACTTAATTCCATCATCCAGATCACTTGCAAAGCACTGTAAGTGCTTAACTAAACAAAACCTTAATTGAAAGTGTCAAAAGTGATCCATGACTACATTACAATTCTGTTGTTCATGCATTGTTTCGTTCACCATTTAGTTGGCTAAAAACCACTACTTATCTGACCTGCTGAGTTTAGACACAAAATATTCACTCTGGTTGGTTTGTGTTCTTTAAGGAGAAGAGTCAATATAGACTTGGATTGAAAAATGCAGGCATTTATTGGCTTTTTTTTTCCCCTAAACCAAAATCAGTGTGCTGAACAGGGGTACAGGACAGTTACAGTGCAAAAGACTTCATTCTGTGGATACTCTTCTTATGCATGAGTCTGATTTACTAAGAAAACGTTTTCTGGAAACGGTGAGAGGAAGGTACTTTTAACTCCTATAAAATGGCTTTGTTAAATCCAGATGACTGTAGTAAAATGGATGATACAAGAATCCTTAACTTGCATAGATGAAGATAGCAATCTAATCAGTATATCTTGCTGTTCTCATATAGATTTTTGAGTACAGCATAAACATTTCTCAAGAAAAATGTTAAGGGATAAGTGTTTTTGATGTGTGCTGCTCACTTTGTGACTTTATGAAGCAAGAGTCAGTTATAAAGCTCACGTTGAATAAATACATGTAAAATCTTTATATTGTACTACACAGTAAGTTATTTAGTACTTACTCAGAATAGGTTCTCATCAGGCTCTCAGTGTAGTTTTACAGGATTAGGTGGATTGATTCTGCTTTATGCCAGGTAAGGATCTAGGCATAGCAGTGTAGCAGTCACACGCTTCAAAGAGATGGGTTTTTCCCTGAGGAATTCTCCTCCCTAGTTTTCCTGAGCACTGACAGAAGCTGCCCTTGCCTCCTGCTATGCTTGGGGAGAAACAGTACATTGAAATACAAGAAGCTCTTAAGTAATCCAGTTTATTAACTAAATTCCTGGGACTTTGAGGACCTTGATGCCTTATTCTGTATTAAGGCTGTATCTTATAAAAGTCCTGCAGCCTACGTGGCAACACCAGGACAAACTTGTTTTTAGCAATTTCTAATGGAATAGAAGTTTGTGTGTGCTTTGAAAGCTGTCAGACAAGTTTGCCCTGTGCTCACCTGAGCTGCTTTGCACTCTAATGGTTAAAATTAGGGCTGAAAAGTTCTTTCTTTGAGATGTCAGCAGGCAAAACAACCCCATAACCTAGGGGTTATCTGTTGTATACTCACCCTGCTCTGCTTATCAAAATGTTTTCAAAGACTCATTCAGACACAAGAATATTTTAAAGGGAAATCGCCTGAGTCTTGGCCCCAAATAGTCTTCCTCAAGGCAGTATAGGATTCATCTCTATTTTGAAGTTGACAGTTCTATCAATTTACATCTTCTATTTTACAGTTGCTTTATATTTTGAAGAAGAAAATTCACAACTGTTTTTCACAGAAGAAAACTTTCTGGCTGGCTGTGCAGTGAGAGATAAAGAATGAGTTTTGAAAATTATAATCATGAAAACCTAGGCTAGCAGAAAGTTTTCACTACGTTGTTTTGCTGGAAATTGTGGAAAATGGAGGTTTGAACCTGAATGGACTAGGCATGTATTCCAGCCCTTTTAATGCTGGTGCTTCATATAATACATATAATTATTGTATTCTTAGTTTGTAGTTTCGTGAAAATACTGTTTAGGCTTAATACAGTGAAGAAATCCAGTTTTTGTTGAGAACTGATAAATGCCATGCCTTTGTTTCTGAAGCAATCCTACATTGTCCACAGAAATGGCCCCATACCGAGTGTATTCCTTAACTGAGAGTACATGCTGACTATTGTAAGCGCTAGATCCAGGTCTTTTTGCATATTGTGACTCTTAAAACAAATGTCATCTGGACTAAAAATAAATCCTGGCTGGAGCATGGGA
The DNA here is from genome assembly GCF_000695765.1 of Mesitornis unicolor. Classification (NCBI taxonomy): domain Eukaryota; kingdom Metazoa; phylum Chordata; class Aves; order Mesitornithiformes; family Mesitornithidae; genus Mesitornis; species Mesitornis unicolor. The sequence continues at coordinate 5,315 of NW_010181872.1, forward strand.
TCCAAGGAACTAGAAAAAAATGAATATGGAAAAGCACTGTATGGTTGGATCTGTTTCAGATGGGGATTGGTGAGTGCAGAAAAAAATGAAAGCTCTATTCTGTAATTTCACATTCTAGTGTAAAGCTGCGTGTAAGGAAGTCTCTGGGTTGTAGAGTTTGGCATGTGGAGTTGTATGAAGAAACTGATAGTCATCTCCCTGTTTGCCTAAGAGCAAAAAACCTTTTATGTATAAACAAAGCTTGAACTGGGAATTGAAACACGTTGTGGGAATATAAACTGTTTTTTATGACTGTTTTTAATGGCACCTGATGGAAAGCTATTTATACAAATCAAATAGCACACTTGTGTGTGTGACTGCTTCCCTTGCAGCTTTTGGGCTGTATTTCTTTGTTCATGGAGACGAGGAGAGGTTTACTGACACACCACCTCTGAAAGGTGTTTGCTGTTCATTCAGCCTTGGGATTTCCACAATGACATTTATTCATGCAAGGCCTTCAGTGGGCCGCTATTCAAGAGGGAGGTGAGAGTTCCCTCTGAAAACAAGAGGTGTTTTATACGTGCGTCCTGAAGAGGTTGTTACTAAACTTGTTTTTAGAACCGCAGAATGTCCTGTGCAGAAAGGCATAAAAGCAAGTGGCTGTTGGCTTGCGTTTGAATGCAAGCATACCCAAGTGACATATAAATTCAGCAAGATGTACTTTGCTGGGAAATCTATCTTATTTATGCTGTCAGTTCCACTTCTTATGAGGTGATGAGTTGTGCTGAGTGCCTCTCCCCCCGCCTCCTGTGAAAGCATTAATCTGCAGGAACTCGAAGATGTCTCCTTGCGACTCCCAGCACCGGGTGTTCGCTGTGTCACATGGCACGAGTCCCTGCAGGCCGCTCACAGGGATTAGTGTAATCTGCAGTGATCTGAAACTCCACAGCACATACTGCAGATTAGTTCCTCACTCGCTGATTACAGCTGACCCCTTTTTCTGACATGCCCTTACATATTACCTTATGAAGAATGTAAGGCGCAACCAAGGGTCATATTAATTACCCTCTTTTAATACCTGTCATGCTTTGACCTTTTGGCACAGCCTCACTAAGAAAGTGCAATACGGAGATTCAGAAGGACGTCTGGTTGAAAACTGGAAAGAGATCATGTGGTATTACACTTATTTTGCTTTGTTACTAAGGTTCTCATCAATGAACACCTCACTGTTTTGAATAGTTAACACCCTCCCTGTCACTGAAGTGCAGAGCAGCAGAAATACAGCAAAATTATATCTCACTGCTGTAACAAAACACACTAATAGCTCTCCCATTTAAGATAAAGTGAAATCATATGTGTATTTATTTAGCCTCTTTCAGGCCAGTACACAAGACTAGACTGTTACTTTTCTGAATTAAGTCTCTGTAAATACCTACAACTGATGTGTTATATGCATTTAGTTTGTGCATGGCCAACACTGCATGGGAATCAAAGGGGTTTGCATTTTTCTGGCTGAATCTTCTCCTGATGAAAATACAGTTCTAGGACTTCAGCTACAGCTTTGCATAACTGACACTTGGAGTCCAGAAAATGTTGAGTAAAAAGCAGAAGCAGGTCAAGCTTCTATTCCCAATTTTATTTATTTTGTTAATTTTAAAAAATGCCTAATCGTACATATTTCACAGGATCAGAGTTTGCTGCATGGATTTTGGTTGGTAAGTTACATTGCAGTTACCTGCTTCTGAAATTGTGAGCGTGTTACAAAATGTATGCGTTGTGTAATGAGCGCTGCACTGTACCAGTGCATAATGCGTTGTATAATGAGTACAAAGCTAATCGTACAGAGGTTTTTCTAGTCTGTTGCCCTGTCTCTGGTAGCAGCCAATGCATATGGAGGACAGAAAAAATGTGTTAAGTGGTAGTTTACCTGGAATATTCTTCCAGCTTGTAGCAGTTAGTACTTCAGGGAATTGCTGAGGTGGATTCCACACACAGTGAAAATAACCGCTCAATGAACCTGCATGTATCTGTTCTTGCAAATTCGTGTATACTGTTCGTCATAAGCAGCCTGTGATAATGAGCTGTATGACATAGATTACACTCTTCTAGCACTGACACAGTTAAGTGGGCACTGAAGTAACAATAAAGAGGTGAAGCAGAGACACCTGTTTCTTTACAGAATGACCCCACAGGGCAATGTTATCATATCATACTTTCACTGTATACTTTATATCACATGGAATATTTTAATCAGCATCATAAAGAATTCCATAAGGATCATGGAGTCCAACTCCTTGCTCCTTGCAGGACAACCTAAAACTAAGTGACATGACTAAGAGCGTTGTCCAGATGCTCTGTGACCTCTGGCAGGCCTGGTGCCGTGGCTGCTTCCCTGGGGAGCCTGTTCCAGTGACCGACCACCCTCTGAGGGAAGAACCTTTTCCTGATGTCCAATCTGACCTTCCCCTGACGCAGCTTCATTCCGTTCCCTCGTGTCCTATTGCCGGGCACCAGAGAGGAGATCAGCACCACCCCCTCCACTGCCCCTTTGAGGAAGCTGTAGGCTGCGTTGAGGTCGCTCCTCAGCCTCCTCTTCTCCAAGCTGAACAAACCAAGTGACCTCAGCCGCTCCTGGTAAGTCTTGCCCTCGAGGCCTTTCACCATCTTGGTTGCCCTCCTCTGGACACACTCAAGTAGTTTGATGACTTTTTATGCTAAGTTGCCCAAAACTGCACAGAGTACTTGAGGTGGGGCCACACCGGTGCAATGTGGAGGACAGTCACCTCCCCTGACAGGTGATGCTGTGCTTGATGCACCCCAGGGCATGGTTGACCCTTTTGGCTGCCAGGGCACACTGTTGGCTCTTATTCGACTTGCATCAGCCCAAACCCCCAGGTCTCTTTCCACAGGGCTGCTCTGCAACCTCTTGTCCCACGGTTTGTATGTATAACCAGGGTTACCCCATCCCAGCTGCAGAGCCCAGCACTTGCTCTTGTTAAATTTCATACACTTGGTGACTGCCCAGCTCTCTACCCAGATGTCTCTGTAACGCCTCTCTACCCTTGAGGCCGTCCACAGCTCCTCCTAATTTAGTATCATCAGTGAACTTAATGTACATTCATTTCCTGCATCCAAACAATTTCTAAAAATTTAAAGAGCACTGGTCCTAAAACTGAGCCTTAAATTCCGTCCTTTCTGTTGTCTTGTGTTGGTATTTATGAAATTAAATAGCAATAATCCAAACACTACTGACGTTTCGCTCTTTTGGCATTCCAGGTGGACAGAGTCACAAAAGGAGCTTTCCAGAGACCTCAAGCTACTTAAATAGATAATCCCAATTCCTTGCAGAAAACAAACAAGGCAGAACTTCATGTGTGTTGTTTAGCCAGAGTCCTTCCATTGGATTACTGCAGCAATAAACAAAGGAAAATGTACAATTTCAAGCTTTTCAATTGATAATATGAATTATCTGCTGAGGTTATGGGAGAAGAAAATGAAGTAATGATGTTTTAGTTTTGTTTTAGTTATAGTATTTTCCTTCTGTTTCAGTTCACAGATACTTTTTTCTTGCTTTTTAACATTTTGTCCAGAAAACTGTCAAAAAAAATCTAAAAGTTTAATTTATGTTGTTAGGGCTTTATTCTAATATTGTCTCTCTTTCAAATATGAGTGAGTGCTCTCCCTTTTTGTTTTTGTTTTGAAAGCTCTGGCCTAGATGTTTTGGGAGGACGAGAAAAAAAGATACAGTATGAGAAAAGAAAAAACACTGATGAAAGAAGTATTTGGTTTTGAAAAAAAACAAACACTATAGAAAAGAAAATAACATATGAAAATGTCTCTCCAGAAATAGCTACTTTATCACAGAAGCAGTGTTTTAAAAATCTGTTGCCCTCTTCTTGTTCTATAGGTACATTCATAAGGATTAAGCTGAAAGTATCTGTAGTGTTCATACTGACTGAAAACAAATGAGATTTTTTTGTTGCTGTTTGAAATATTTTAAAAAACTACTTTCTGTTCCAATTTCCTAAAGTTACAGACCCCTCTGAGACAAAACAGTCAAATATCAGAAGAACTGAATGCAGACATTGGATTCACTTGAACCTTCACTATAAGTTTCTTCCTTTTCTCCCGTCGCACTAGCTAGGATTTAAGGTCCACCTAGTTCCTGTGTTACAGCACAGTCTGTATAGTTTCTGCAGTGAGAATGAAATACCATTAGTTCTTTCCCAGCTGCTGTTCTCGACAAGATTAATTTTTGGTTCTGTCTGGAGATATTCCATCAGACTGCAGACTATGGGTTTGGTACATAACCCTGTGCAGTTGAATTTTGCTTGGGTAAAACAGTGTATCAGATGAGAGAGAATCTCTTATGATCATGGTTGTGGCTGCAAGATTGAAAAATTGCCCTACTGTTAAGAAGACTGTACTCATTGTGGCTCTGAATGATGGCAGCATGATCTAGATTAATTTCTTTGATCATACAACTGTGAAGTTGCTGGAAGAAAAAGTACGTACATTCATGAAGTGGAAGAAGAGCTGGTATATTAAGCCAGTCAATAAAGGCAGCAGTGGAGCTGCCTGAATTGTAATGCATTTCTCAAGACTGAAAAAAAGCCAACATTGAATGGGGTCTTACATTTAACGGTGCTGGTTCTCAGTTGGACTGCAACTCAGAATTGGCCTGAGGAGCCCAGCTTTGTAGCGCATGACTGGGATAATAAGTTCAGATCATGGTGCCTTGAAGTGTCAGCAAGATGTTCGCTGGTAATTCAGAGCATCCAAAGATGCTCCTTAACTTCAGTGGTTTTTATTTTCAGAGGGCTTAAGCATTCACATCTCAAGTTGCTCTCAGTACTCAACACCTCCTGAGAATTTTTCTATTACTGTCAGTGGGATTTGCATCCAGTCATTCTCTTCGATTCAATGCAGTGATGTTCAAATCAGGGACTTTCTGACATCTGCAGTCTTTCAGTAAGAAAAAGGACTAAAACAGTACATACAGATTTTTAACAAAGACATCCATGGAAATACATCATCTTAGAGTTGTACTACAGAGAAATAATAAATTCCTTTCAAGGAGAAGTATGTATTTCAGATTATATAGTGTATACATTCCCTATTGCTTATGCAGTCTGATGCTAACACCAATTGGCAAGCACTAGCCTACCACCCAGTAGTAAGGTGAAAATTTGCAAACTGCTTTTCCGTTACTTCTCCTATGTGTGGGAGTTCATGATTTAATTTGAGCCAAAGAATGTGGCATTAGTGTTCTCTCAGTAGCTGAGAAATATATGACAACCAAGTCTCAAGAAACATATCCACTTTGCATATCTTGTTCTATTTATTTCTTTAGCAGTTGGTTGCATTTATGAAAAGTAGACATGTTTGGTTAATAGAAAAGATAATTTTCTTTGAGCTTCATTACCTTGAAAAATCCATGAAATAGGTAAGTTGGATCTTTAAAATAACATACATAAAAGTACAGAGTATTGCTGCTTCTCCCGGGTAATAGGAAAGATGCTTCTGTTTAACTTCCTAAATTTAAATTATGCTACTCATGCGTACCCTATAGTGGTGTTTTCAATGCTTTGGGAAGTACATAATCAGAAAATCATAGAATCACAGAATGGTTTGGGTTGGAAGGGTCATTAAAGACCATCTGGTCCAACCCCCCTGCCATGGGCAGGGTCACCTCCCACCAGCCCAGGTTGCTCAAAGCCCCGTCCAACCTGGCCTTGAACACTGCCAGGGAGGGGGCATCCACAGCTTCCCTGGGAAACCTGTGCCAGTGTCTCACCACCCTCATAGTGAAGAATTTTCTCCTAATACCCAGTCTAAATCTCCCCTCTTCCAGTTTAAAACCATTTCCCCTCATCCTACTGCTACCTGCCTTTGTAAAAAGTCCCTCCCCAGATTTCCCGTAGGACCCCTTCAGGAACTGGAAGGCTGCAGTAAGGTCCCTCCGGAGCCTTCTCTTCTCCAGGCTCAATAATCATTTCAAAATTAAGACATTCTATCAATCAAGACTGATCTGGTGGGGTCCTAGAATTTACACTAATTCTGCTCTGAGTGCTTGGAAATTTTGAAATTAGAAGGAAAGCAGGCTCTGAAGAAGAATTTTGTGAAACTACTGTGATTTGCCTTTTGTAGCTATCTCATAAAGTTAGATAGTTCCCTCTCCTCAAGCAATTATAACTTAATTTCTTTATATTAATTTTGATTCTTATTCAGAGAATTTTATCTCGTCGTTACACAGTCTAAATGTAATTTAGCTTTTAAAGCACTGCTGATTAAGAAGAGATTTATTTCACTGAGTTCAACATTATTTTAAAATGGATATAGAAGCATCTGCTAGCCCACCTCCCTCTTAATATTTTTTCACTGTATGAGTAGAGCTACACAGAAGTAAATTTTGTCATTACTAAAAGCTTTCGGGGATTGCAGACATTTTCATTTGATGATTTTCAAGAGTATTTGCTGTTATCATTGAAAAAGAGTTTGGTTAAGGTTGATTATTCAGGTAGTAACTAACCTGGTGGTCATGTGGGATGTGAGTTTGAATCTCTCATCTTTCTTGTTTTCTTCTTTCAGGTTAGAGTTTAACATTTTCTTGGTGTTGATGAAAATTTAGGTTTTAGAGCTCAGAAATCATTCTTGATGGAGTATCATGACTGAATGTATTTCAGCAGAAGTTTTAGTTCTTTCTAGTGACTCATTGTCTTAGAACAAATATTTTGTTGAAAATTTTCTGATAGGCTATACTTACAGGTAAAATAGCAGCTTATATATTTGTTAGACTGCTTTAAATATATAATGAAAAAAAGAAACTCCATGGGTATAGCTTTTACTTTAGGAGTATTAATGGATTTGTTGGTGGTTTTTTTAATGGTGATTGAAATAGTCCGTGTTTCTTGTTCACATTTTGGATGAGCTCCAGTTTGTGTCTGATAATTCTTATCAAATTCATCAAACACTTAGCGTTTAGAAAAGGAGAACAGTAGCAACATATATGTAGCCTGAAGGTTTGTTTCATTTATGTAGTCCTTGGGGAAGCTAGATCAGAAAAATCAATCCAAACTGTGCAGTCTGTAATTTATAAAATAAAAAAACAGAGGAATTCTGTATTTCCATATGGAGTCAGCCTTGGAAACTGGGTGTGCAGTGTGGAATTCAGCCCTTGGCTTTGATCCTGTAGAGGGCATCAGAATTGAGTTAAAATGAAATCTGAACTGCCTAGGTATGTAACTGAAACTCCAGTGCTAGGCTTCTGTAGGGAAGCTTTTTGATTACTTGAATATACCCAGTATCTTACTCTGTTGATAAGATGTCAGATTTTGACATTAAGAAATCTGCTTGTATGATAGCAAGATGAATCAGTAAAATAAGTGGTGTTATTATCCATGGGGGCATGTGTATCAGTAAGTATCTGTATGCTTTGTCTCCATTATTAGCATCCTTCGAAGGAAAAATCTAGCACTGCCTTTGTTATGTATACTGGAAAAAAAAATAAATCAATGTACGATTTTTTATTGAAAAATTATTTGGTCTTGCTGAAAGATGTATCTGCAGATTTTCTTTTATAAGGTGAAATTAATTCCTGAAAATTTGAGTAGAGTTTATTTAATGAGTTTGCTTGTGATTGTGGCTAACTTGTTTGCTCATAGTAGCATTTCTTTCTTTTACACAGTTGTGTAAATCATATCATAATCATATTCCTTACATTTTAGAAAGATGATCTCTGTATTTTAGGTTTTGCAGAAAGCAGTGGTAATACAATTGTGTTAACAATGAGGTTATGAAATTGAACAGCATGAAATGAAAAACACTTTTGAAGCAGCAACACAAAGATAGTGAAACAGACAGTGAATCTGCCTCTGGGCCTGTTGGGGCACATAGAATTTTAAATGTAAACAGTACCGAGTGCTTGTCATAGCAGAGAGTATGGTGAGACAGGAATGTCTTGTCATATGAGCTTGTAATATGTAATAACAAGCTTGTCATATGAGCAAGTAATCTGGTCTCTTGAACACCTTCCCACCATGGTTTCTACATGGGCTAGGGTTAGAGGGCACTGTGAAATCAATGTCCTGCACTTGGGTCACAACAACCCCTTGCAACGCTACAGGCTTGGGGATGAGTGGCTGGCAAGCAGCCTGGAGGAGAAAGACCTGGGGTTGTTGACTGACAGCCAGCTGAACATGAGCCAGCAATGTGCCCAAGTGGCCAAGAAGGCCAATGGCATCTGGACCTGTGTCAGAAATTGTGTGGCCCGCAGGACTAGAGAAGTGATCCTTCTGCTGTACTCTGCACTGGTGATGCTGCACCTCCAAATACTGTGTTCATTTTGAGCCCCTCATTACAAAAAGGAGTTTGAAGTGCTGGAGTGTGTCCAGAGAATGGCAACAAAGCTGGTGAAGAGTCTGGAGCATAAGCCTTACAAGGTGCAGCTGAGGGAACTGGGGTTGTTTAGTCTGGAGAAAAGCAGGCTGAGGGGAGACCTTATCCCTCTCTACAACTGCCTGAAGGGAGGCTGTGGAGAGGTGGGGGCCAGTCTCTTCTCCCTGGTAGCTGTGATAAGACAAGGGGAAATGGCCTCAAGTTTCACCAGGGGAGGTTTAGGTTGGATATTAGGAGGAATTTCTTTACCAAAAGGGTTGTCAAGCACTGGAACAGGCTGCCCAGGGAGGTGGTTGAGTCACCATCCCTGGAGGTATTTAAAAGATGAGTAGATGTCATGCTTAGGGACATGGTCTAGTGGCGGACTTAGTACGGCTGGATCGATGGTTGGACTCAATGATATGAAAGGTTTTTTCCATCTGAAACCATTCTATGATTCTGTGGCTTTAGCTGAGCATGAAGAACTGCTTGTCCTACTGCACCATAAATAACAAAGAACCGGGCAGAAAATCAGTGTGTTCTTGCCAAAGGTTTTGTGAACTGCACAGATAGGTATTGACAAAAAAGACTGGCAGAGGGAACAGAAAGACTGCAGTAGTCTTGATCTTGGCACAAGATGCCCTCAGCGTTTGTCTTGAGGCAAGAGTAATGGCTAAAAAGAGAGACTGGGTGAGAGCAGAGACAGCAAAGTTCTGCTGTGGTGGGAGCAGTGAAGAACTATGCAATTATGGAGACGTGCTAAAGTTAGGAACCTTTATGTGAGCGGAATCTGGCATGGGCAAATGAATAAATAGTCAAGATGACAACTTACCAGTATTGAAAACTGATCTGTTACGTTCATGCTCTTGTTTCAGAAAATGAATTACAGAGTGTCTCCAAGGAAGCAAGTGACTGCTTCACATCTCAGTAATGGCGTATTAATGCTGTGCACTGTACTGAAAGCTAAAAATGGCGTCTGGAGGGAGTACAGTTAAATATAGTTAAAATTTCTTTAGAACCTAGAGTCAGATTTGGTGTTAAAGTGTAGGCGTGTTATATGCTGAAATGAGATATTGTGATTAATAAGTATGGCATAGTCAAATACCTGAATCATAAGATTGACTGAAAAAAGGTATGATTTAGAAATATGGAGTTTCTGTGATACATTTTAATTTGTGAGCTCTTTCTGTTACACAGTTTAGGACTTGCAGATTTACTCTGCAGTCAGTGCTAGAAATTTTCTTTCTGTAAGGAAATCTGCAGTTGTTATGAATTCAGATGTTCATGGCTAGAAGAAACATTACCAAGGAGCAGAAAGCTCAAAATAAAACAAGAAGAATTGGTTTTCATACTATCACACATTGCATGCATACGAAGCACTGCATATGCTTCATCTCTGACTGGGAATAGAAGCTAACCCCAAGGAATACACTGACTGTCACATTTCAGTCTTCATTCACTGTCGTCCTCTGTGTGAAGGGGTCACATCATCTCTAGGCTTAGCGGGAATTAGGCTGTTTCTGCTGCTGGAGCAGGGCCAGTTTCCACAGCTGAGAGTCCCTAAGTGTTGTTTTCCAGTTTGACAGAGGAGATGGAAAGTTGAAGCTTCTTGAAAACAAACTTTCGGTTCAGAATCAGCAACAGGACATCTATGGAAGTCTTTATTAAAGAAGACTCTGTGGTGTTTAATCAAAGTAACTGAAGAGTTAGGATCCCTTCTCCTGTATCATTCAGTAATGGCTAGGTACCGTGATATGCTGTGATCCAGCCTGTTTGACTCTGCAGGGTATCAACACACTTCTGTTGCTCTTAACCACTCACCATCACACACGTCTTTGAGGAAGCTGACTCCTTGTCCTCCTCTGATTACACAATTGGCCTTTTTAAAAAAAAAACAACCTGCAATTCTTTCATGTTGGAGCTTGCTTTTAGTCATTGTTCTAGACCTGGATATCTCAGGTTTGAAACTGTTTACGTCTGCTCTCTGTGGTTTACCATCCCTATTCCAAATCCTTAATCTGTGTAGAAAGTAATCCTTGAGCTGCTCCCCATGCTCAACCTCCATTGGGCTCGTTTTCTGTTCTAGTGTGGTCCTCTGTGAAATAATGAGAGTCCTCCTACTTTGTGCTCAGTGAGGCACAGTGGACAGCTTCCACTGCCACTGATGTTTTGTGTACCTGTCTTGACAAAGCATGTCTGTTGACATTGTGTGGTTTAGCAACCCTCTGAAGGGGCCAGACCCTCTGTTTCAGGCACCTATGCTCCTTGGATTTGCTACAGCAAATCTGCTGTAGATCAGGTTGACTGAATGTAACTAAGTTTTGACATCTAGGAGAAAATGAAAAACATTGAAGGGAATGTGCCTTAATTCTGTCAACAGTTACTAATAACTTCAGTGTTTAATAAAAGGTCTTCTGGAGTAATTTGTGTGCTCCCAGTTTATGTGAGACAACTAAATTCTCCTTTTTGTTCTATCCCAGTGCATTCAAGGTGCTTAGCACCGAGTCCTGCTACAAACCCCCGTGTAGTGCTCTGCTTCAAGGGATTCTGCTGCCAGTTTGAAGTCGTCTGAACATTTCCCCTGGGGTAAAAGGATTCTGAGTTGGGGTGTCAAAGTCCTCTATCTCAGAACCCTCCTAGCGTGATGCATTGGTGCTCTGCCTTCCCTGCCTCACAGGTTACTTCTGTGCAGGGATCCTTACCTGAGACATTATTTTGTCACCCTTTTTTGAGAGAGACAGCTGCCCATTAGCAGCGTCCCCTCACCCTTCCCCATCATGATGAACTTGCACCAGAAGACCTCCCTGGGAGAGCTGTCCATCGTCTTCACCCAGTTCATGGTGACTGGTGTTGGGGAACCTACAAACTGCAGCTGAATGGAATGGCACACAATTTGATTCTGTGTCTTGAGAGAAAAACAGCTGTGAAATTTTGTGAAAAATGCTTAGGACAGGTTTTTTTCACCCTTTCTTCTTCATTCATCTTGCCAGCAAGAAGGAGTGTATGCAAGTGGCTTGCATGATAGTTCGGTGCCAGATGTGGAACCAACTCCTGGTCCCTGGAAAACCTCAGCAAGTATCAAAAGAAAAGGAGAAATCTGAGTTTAAGTGTAAAGCAGAGCTCCACAGAAGGGCTGCGGATTTATTGAGTGTTAAATGTCAGTACCAATGTAATACAGATGGTACACAGTAGGTGATAAGCACTTTTCTGAAGAAGAACCATTTTCAGTAAGTTGTCAACCTGACTGGAGTTGTGAATTGTTATTAAAAAGCAAATAAAAAAACCCAACAATAAAAAAGGAAGACAGATTGGGGGAGAATGGAAGCCCACTCTGGGCTGCTCAGTTTTCAGAAGTGTTTCTGCAAGCCTGGTTGTATATACATATCTATGGACCATTGATCTGCTTTGGTGATCTGCTGGTTTGGGATGGGGTATATCTGTCATGTTCCACAGGTGTTTTTTTGATGAGAGATAAACATGTATAAAGCACAACTGGAGTACAGTACAAGGCTATCTATATTGTGTGGTCCTTATTAAGCAAGACTGCCTTGTCTGTAGTGTGCTCAAGGCACTGCTGCCACCATATAGTCTAAAAAGAACACAGCACAAAATTCTGTGTGTACTCCTGGGGATGGGAAGTTGTTTTGTTCTCAGGTGTTATGCTTTACGTACTTAAAAAGCTTAAAAAATGTGCATACAATAACTAGGAAGGTACTTTAGGAAGTGAGGATGGGGAGTACACAGTTGTGCTGTGAGGAGGATTGAAATCCTGCTTTGTTCTATCAAACACCACTGTGCTGTCTCTGTCAGACTGACCAAATACAGATTTTCAGTGGTCTAGGACCTAGCTCAGCATTTGCTGGTCGAGGGAGGAGCATCTGGGACAGAATGGAGCTGGCAGATGCCATGGCTGGGTGATGGTCCATATTAGAGGAATCCATTTGTAGGAAGACTTGCTGAGATGAGGCTGTCCATTACCATCTGTGGCTGTCAAGAAGCAGAGCCAGAGTTTCTCTTCCTGGCAGGCAAGGAGTCTGGTTGAGGTTATTCGTCAGTGTGTGAAATCAAAAAGCCACTGTAAAATTTATAACCTCCTTGATTCACAACTTGCTTTCCGTTTTGTAAACTCTCTGGGCTGATGGTAATCTTGAGTTTTTTGTTATTCCATTTGATATTCTGAAAACTGCAGATGACAATGCTTTAAACCTAGCATTTAGAAAAAAATGTGTATATATGCATATCAGCTCTGCTTAAAATCTGATTTTCAAGTGTGGAGGGCACTCTTGGATTTTCCTTAAAAGATGCTAAGTTTTGATTTGACAGCCTTGCAGAATCCAGCAGATTGAGATGAGAGCTGTTAGGTAGGTACGGCTGCATTATGCTTGAGGCTCTTTCATTTCAGTTGCTGTATCTCATTTACTCTTTCAGCATTTGTTCTCTATCTGTGGTCCCAGGTTAGTTTTTCAACATAAATATCAGAAGCAAGAAAGTTAAATTAGAAAAATCCCTCTTCTAAACCATATTAAAGACATTATTCATGTAAAGGTTTAAATTTACTGCCTTATCAATGCCAGTATCACGTGCTAAGTATTCGTCAGTTCAGCCAGTTTCATTTTTGGGAGGCTTTATTGGAGCTGTAGACATTTCTGTGTTTTGATCACTTACAATATGTGAATCACGTGCCAAACATACCTGTGGTTTTATAAAGTAGATCTTGAACAGAAGAGCTCTTTTATTTACCTGAGCGCCTGATAGATGATATTTTACCAGAGAAGAACAAGCTAAGTATTAGATAAATACAGAGCTTTCTATTAAAAAGGAAAAATAAAGCAATATTTCATGTCATGGGGTGATGAGGTTAATAGCTGTGAAGATGCAAATGTTTTGCTGAAGGTGAAACTGGGCAGGAAACTGAGGCAACCTGCTGGTATTGCTTGAACTGGAAAATCAATGTCTTTGTTTTGCTGTAGGGAATACTGGATGAGGCTGTGCGTTTCCAGCTCCCAGTGGGTGCCATTAGGAGCACAAGTGCAGCTGAGCTGTATAGAGGTAGCTAGCATGGATGTTTGATGAAGAGAAACTAAGAATGTCTGTCCTGATGCTCGAGACCATAAGAGCATTGGAATCTGTTAGAGCATTTGGCAAAATGCTTCCGAATCAAGTCACTGAACAGTGAGGATTTAATAACACTGCAGTTAATGAGTGAATTCAGCTTTGTGTGTGGAAGTGGAAATGTTTTGGTGTAGCACTAAACTTGTATTTATTATTATGGATGGATTGTGGGTTGAAAGGATCAAAACTGAATCCAACCCAGCAGATTTGACTTACACAAGTTGCGCTCATGTCAGTTAGTGTTCTCCTCTGAAAACAAGGTTGCTTGTTAAATGCTTGTGTCAAAATGTGATGCTGCTGTGGTCACTGCTGGTGCTCCCTGCAGGAGGGTTACCTAGCCATCAAAACACCTCAAAATCACCGTGGGTATTTGGTTGACCTTCAAGATGCTTTGGAAGACCTAATAGGTTATCTGTCTGCATCAGCTGCTTCTTCCACCCACCTGCCAAATTGATGTGTGTTTGTGGCAGAACTTCAGAAGCCAGGTTACCTTGTGGAAGATTACTTCATTCCGCTCTCACTTTTTCTCAAGTTGTCAGTCTTTTTTGGTTGGCCAGTACTCTCCTGAAGGCTATTTGTTACAGGTTTTGCTTGCTAGCTAGAGTGATAGCTATGCGAAAATTTAAGCAAATAATAAAATACGAATTATTTCCCATTTTATCAATCAGTAGAAGTAATAAATTGTAAAACCTTGTCAAGTAAGTGCAACTGATAGCTGGTCCTATAAAAGGCATCTCAGTGCTCTTAATACTACTTTTTATTCAGTACTGGGTCTTGTTCAGCATGTCTTGGGGGTTTTGGCAGCACGTTAACAAGCTGCACTGAGTTTTCAGAATAGTACCCTGCACGTTGTGTCAGTGCGTGAAGACAAGATGTTCTGGCAGACTGGACAGAACTGGTATCCTGGTTCCACATTGTGCTTGTCCTTGTCCACACGGTACAGTGGAAATCAAAGCACTTTTATTCAAGGAAGGAGGAACTGCAGATAGCAGGAATTTGCACAAGAGCTGAAACAAACCCAGAACTGTTTGATGCTTCCTTCAGGGGACACAGCAGTTGCAGAAGACCGAGCCTGAAAGGAAAGAGAAGCCAATGTGTGTCTCTCCCCTAATTTGCACACTGAGTCTGTTTTTGAATGGTGTGCAAAGCTAGTACAGGTACCAAAATGAGGTCCTGATCTCTTCAGGAGAAAACAGGCATCATTCCAAAGAGACTGGAAACCTGACACAAGAAACAAAGAAACAAAGAAAAGCAGCATGAGAAAGGCAGCCTAACTGGTGGGGTGTGCGCCAGAGGAGACTCTGGCAGAGAGCGGTATTTGTGAACAGATAAGCTTCAGTTGGGGGACAGAAGTCAGGTGAGAGCATAAGGGAGTTTATAAACAAATATTGTGACTGCAGAGGGTATCTGCAAACTGAAGAGTAGCTGGGAGAATGGTGAGTTGATGGTTCTGTAGTACATGTGGAAGAGTAGGCATCCGAGTGACTTACGTAGAGCTGGGTAGAAAAGGAGAAAACTTTTCACTGAAATGTCTGAATGAAAGACACTAAAAGCAGCTTTTCTGCTCTTGGGAACAAAACTTACTTGTTTTAAATTCTACAGGGAAGTACCAACATACCCTGTTTAATGGAGCTTTGCTTGCTTACCACCATGTCAAACCTTTAAAATGGTGTGAAACTTTTTCCTAATAGTTACCAGCTTTCCACATGTAATGCCCAGCAAGTAAAGTGTTCAAGTCAGAGACGGGCTGAAGTAATATAAATGAGCAGTGATAAGCTTTGGAAAGACTGGTCACAAATTGTCTTTGGGATGGTTAATAAATATGGTAAAGGTTTTAACTGCACATCAAGAACATCAAAGCTATAGAGATATTTCCATTGTACAAAGGCACTTAAAAAGAAGCAAAGCATAATTGCAACTGCAGAATATGTGCTAATTAGTAAGCTGATGAGTCAGCATCATCACCAAGTTGCTCAGTATAGGACACCATAGTTTCACAAGTTTCTTTATGGGCTCTTAAAAAGAGACATAAATAGCATCATCAAACTCATGGAAAATGCTTTTAACACTTTTTTTTATAGATCACTTTAATTTTTGCAAGGTACAGAATATATAATTGCACTGGGTAACTACTAAAATCAAGTAATCTTTTCCTTTGTATTCTGAGGAGTACTCTGTACATCTGATAGTCCAACTTTGCAGATAAAATCTCTGGCATTTGCATGTTTTGCATCTCTCATAGCCATTGACATAAAAATCACCGTCGGTAGTGTGTCACCAGAGAGCATTCTTGACTTAAAAGCTGTTTCTTCTGAGTTGCCAGTTGGTTTTACTGGCAGGATTGCCCTCATTAAGTAATGAGCTTGATAATGCTGGTGGCTGTTAGGAATGCAAATGGCTTTCCAAACTTTAAGGCAGAATTCTCAAACCTAATCTAAATTCTCATTCAATAGTTTCTCATTGGCTTTTCATGAAGGCTTCCATTTATTGAGAGAACAATCTGATATTCAATTTCACAGAAAGAGTAATGATCTTTCAAAAAGGTTTTGAATTTTCATCCAAATAATTAATCCCATCTATACATAAGCTAAACACTTGCATGAATATATTTGCTTCAGTGAATTTTAACTGATTAGAAAAATGTTTTCATTGTAGAAATTGTAGGAATGTTCCAGTTACACCTACCCTTTACTATTCCAAGTTATGTTTTTAAAATGCAGGTAACAAAACTTTCTTAGATATTAGAATATTATAATAGATTAGGATATACTAATCAGTCAAGCGTAAATTAATATGTATTTAAATTGGTATATAAGAGACCTCCAGTGTATGTAGCTTTAAAAATGGAGATTTTTTTGGTTTTTACTAATAAAATCCAGTATTTTCTTGTGGCTTTAATCCAAATTTTTTCCTCAGTCTTTGGTTACAGAAGCCTCTCGGCTTAGAACAAGCTCTCTGATACCTTTCTACCTTTCTTCACACATTCAGAACTAGCTGCATTTCAGTGTTGATAGAAACACGCATCACCAAGAAACTAACGTTCAACGAGGCTGTAGGTCATGGCAGTCTGTAGGATGTAGTAAAGACAACCTCATAGTCACATTTTTCTACATGTTACATTCAGACATATGTAAATCTACAAGTTGCATTTTTGCAAAGTCACTTTCCATGGGTAAATAAATAGGTATGGTTGGTCACTGGAACAGGCTCCCCTGGGAAGTGCTCACGGCACCGACCCTGTCAGAGTACAGAAAGTGTCTGGATAACACTTTTAGTAGGGGTTTTTTTTCATGTTAGGTAGTCCGGTGAGGAGCAGGGAGTTGGGCTTGATGATCCTTATGGGCCTCTTCCAACTCGAGATATTCTGTGATTCTATTATTTAGTTTTTAACAAAAAAAACACTTTAGGACTGCAATAGGAAAACATATCCAAGCCAATTTTGCAGTAAATACTGAGTATAAAATAAGTGTGAAAAGGGTATGTTTGGGTATCAAAGAATATTTTGTCTGAATGGAAACTGGGGATCCATCAGCTAGGGGATAGATTCATAGATATGACTGTATAAATATGCACTAATCTTTAATAATAATGCAGACTGGTCGTCCAGACCTTGGAAGGAATTCTGAGTTTGCTTGGATTTATCAAGGAGAATCGACAGTGATTATAATGAAATTGCAGACTTCCTTGTGGGGCCTTCAGTCCTCTGGAGGTAGTTTTCCACAGAGTAACACAAGAGAAGTATTTCAGCTCATTACAGTGGCTCTGTAATGAAGCTACTCTGAGGAAGAGGAGAGTAAAAAAATGAGGGGGTGTCAAAAAATCCAGCTTCTGTTGCCTGACCAAGGAATCCGTGTGTGTTTTCACGCTCAATTAACTGTGCCTATAATTTTGACTTTGGATAGAGACTTTTTATTTAATAACTAGAGTATGATTTGGGCAGCATCTGAGATGAAAGAAATACTAATGATCTTCGATCCAGATGTAGAGCTGATTTCCTTACAGAGAAAGGCATTCTTTTAAATATTTGAAAAGATAAAGAAGCTCAATCTGTATGGTTGTTTTCAAATAATGCACATGGAGTCTAGTACAAAGTGTTACTAAAAGCTGCACAAAAACATATTTAGGTTGGTTGGAAACATCCACCTGAATGTTTGGGATGTTGGATGATATGATGCAGGTTTTCTACTCTGCTGTTGTAATGCTATTAACACTTTCCCCCCCACTGGCCACCTGGAGGTGGCTCAGATGGAAGCTGGGAAGAACAGGATGGTAGCAAGTGGATGGTAACGGGTTCTGAAACATGATCATTAGCAGCTATTTCAGATGCAGTGGCTGTAATATGATAATGAACTATTAAATTATGCAGATAGAAATCACTAAAAGAGGAATGAGATCAAATAGAATTATTTGTTAAATACGACAGCATCTCATTCCTCATTCTCCTGCTCTCTTCTAATGGGAAGTATTAAATAAGAAATTTGAATTCTGTGTTTATAAATGGAAATCCTGTGAAGAAGCTAGCATAAATCCAAACTAGTTAATTTTATTTGTCAAGTAAGACTAGATGACAAACAGCTGATCTTGTTAAAATGTAGATCTTAGAAATCTAGTTAAGCATCAGGAAGACGTGATCATCCGTCAGTTAGAAGTGAAACAAATTTGTGGGTTATACCATAGTTTGCAGCACTGTTTTCTTCTGTAAGTTTGTCATACTGCCACTTAGGAAGGTTTATTGTATCTTATTGTAAGCCTTGTACTCTGAACATACTTTATGTGAAGCTGTTCATTTAACTGGCATTCATGAAAGAATAATTCCTTTTCCTAAAATGTGAAAACGGTGCAGGAATTACTGTTCCAGTATCCCATTATATTTTATTTTCTCCATTAAAGACTGTTTGCCTCAAAGGTGTGGTTTAGAAATTAGTACTTAAAATAAAATTTAAAAGGGCTGAGTTGGTCCCCAGTAGGAAGATCTGAGCAGGCATAGCTGAAAACTTGAGAAGGAACAACACTGTGTTGTATAGAGTATACTTTTACTCCAAGAGAAAATGGATTTATATTGACTTTCCCCCCCCTACATAATTTACTACTTTCCAGGCAGTAGCTCTGTTTTGCTGGTTAGTATATTGGAGGGAATGTAATGAAAGTGCTTTCTCTTCTTGGTCTTACCTGTCCTTTGCTTCTACCATTCCCTAGACTAGCAGCAGTGTATTGTGAGCGATAAATTAAGAGATATCCAAGTGCTTAAGGTTAAGCTGAGATGAATGCTATTAATAGGAGATGCAAGTTCAGAAGAAGTTACCATCGTCTTTCATAGAGCATGGCTTTCTTAAGGGTTGGAAGCTGTGAGCATTAATGTGTGAGTGCTACTAGAAGAAAAAACGTTTAATAGAAGCTCCTCTGAGTCTTATTTAAATGTGTATTTAAATTAGATTCTCCCCTCACCCCTCCCAACATTGAAAAAAAGGCTTTTTTTATGAGACAGGTTTTAGCTTTGGTCAAAAGTATGTCTTTGCTACAGTTGCAACACTTGTACTTCATTGCAAAGCTCTTCAGTAAAAGTTCAGAAAAGTTTTTAATGGTCTAACATTAGAAGAACAAATCAACACTTCTGTTAGCCTTTTTGAGATAAAGATTTTTCCCTTTGTCAAATAAAAGAAACTAGTAAAAAAAATCAGATGTTAGCAAAATTCAGCATATACGGAAAATGTGTGTACTGGGCAGTATGTTGAGAATAAGTGCCAATATTCCTATTTAAAATAGATTTTATTAAAGTCAGTGGAAAAAAACATTCTGAGGAAGTTCTCTCAATATGTGTCTGATACCTAATGAATATTGTCTCTTAAAGAAATGAGAGATGTGAAACTCAGTTAACTGTTTGAAACTTTGATATTTAAACTCGAATGCTATGCTGTGGTATTATGAAATAAATTTGTAAAAGGCTGGGTGTGTTTGACCTGAGCAGAAGTATGGGACCTATGGAATCTTAAGACATTTTCATATCTTGTCCATGGAGGCAGCCAGGGAGTGAGCGGATCAGAGACCTCGCGATGTGCAAGCATCACTCCTGCAAGCAGCTGGTACTGTTTGGCCGCCCAGCTCCGGTAATGTCACTTCCAGGGAAACAGATTTGCAGATGGTTATTAGACCATGGTAGCTGTGCAGATGGTTTGCGTACCTCTGAGCAAGAAAAACTAAATCAAGGGAATGGGAAAAGAGAGGGGTAAAGCAGGGTGTATAATTAAGCAAAGAAGTACACATTTTATTAGGGCTAAAAGGTATAATTTAAAGAAAGGATTTTGCCTGAACAAAATTATTTGAGTGCAGTGTATTCCCGTAGTTGGGAATGGATACCCTCTTGGTAACAACCTAGCATTTGTTCATAGAAGCAAATTTTTATCAGGCTGTAAGACAATGAATATCCGAGTGCACAGAACTCTTTGCGTGGAAGATGGTTCTACTGAAGTATTAAATATTCCTCACAATCCCAACTCCAAAGAGGTTTGAAAATCTAGTTAATCTCCTTACATACAAAACAAATCTGCTGTTACTAGTTAAGGAAGTAGAACTGTAGTATACATCTGCTCCTTGTAATGCAAGGAGTGTTAGCAGCAGGTGGCTTGGAAACAGGGAAACCGACAGCTTCAGGATTAACTTCTTGTGGGACAGGGACAACCCGTAATTGAAGATTGGTGGTGATGCAAACTGTCTGCTGAGGCAGAGGAATTTGTGAAGAATGGTGGCTCTTAACATCTTTGCTAATGAGAGGAAAGAGGATTTTTATTGTTTTTACAGGCATTTCGGTGATGTCTGGTACTGAGTAGCTCTGAAGTGTAGCTTTCTTTTAATACTCCTGCGAGGCAGGGGAAGCAGTGCTATTCCTGTTTTACAATGGCAAAATGAAATCCACAGAGAGAACATTCTGGCTTTTTTGTAAGTGCTCAGTTGTACAAAGATAATTAAGGAATTATTTTAGGCAGAAAATGAAATCCTCTTTTTCCTTTACCGCTGTTGAAGGATACTATGAGCAGTAACAGGAGAAAATTACCCTCAGTGTTAGGTTCCCAGTGCAACCGTCATCGTCCACAGGAGGCCAAAGGATATGCTTACGGTTGTGGACAGTTTGACTCTTAACTTTCAGCATTTTCTCCTTTTTCTTCTGGTCTGAGGCAACAGGCTACCTCGGAAATAGCTCTTTGCATTGAAGGCTGGGCACTTCTTTTAGGGTGCAGGTGTTTTGCTATTTAAGAAACCTGCCCGGCGTTACACAGCTTTGCACTCCCTGTGCCCATAGTTGTTACTCTTCGCAGCAGGTTGAAAGCAGGCCAAAGTCAGGATGTAGAGATCTCAGAAGGAACTGATGAAAAATACTGGGAATGCATCATGAACACAAATAGAAAGTTCTGCTTATGAAAACCATGTAAAATTAGACTGGAGAGTATACAGGAAAATAGTCAATGGAAGATTTGCCATTGTTGTAGGCGAAACCGAGGACCTAAATAAGTAGAAATCTGGTATCTGCAGTTCCGTTTCTGAGAGTATCGAGGAACTGGAGAACCTGGTGGTAGATGAAGCCAAAAAAGTGGTGATGGAAAACCAGACATCTGTTCCTCACAATTTGCTAGGTTTTTGGCAGGAAAGTACATAAACAAGAAAATGTTACCAGAGCAAATGTCTGAAGGGGCAGAAACTTCTATAACAACATTCACTGGAGAAGAAACCATACAAGATTGTGCTCAGTTCTGTAATTCTGATTAACGTACTCTCATGTAAATTTTATGAGATGAGGAAGGTCTCATCAGTATTTCCTTGTATGTGTTTTTAAACTCCTGCTCTGGCATAGGTACAGCTGCAGAGAGACACTAATAGCAGTCAGCAGCACTCCTGCGCTGAACCTTTCATCGGGCTGCTATTCTGAAACTAGAATGGAGTGAAACAAGTGTAGGCGTTTTCTTGGTATCAGTTTCTACTTCTTTTCAGCAGGGTTTGGGTAAGCATTGGCAAGCTTACTGGAGCTGGGTAGCATACCAAAAACTTCTTGCTATCTGGGAGCATTAAGCTCTTCGAAAAAGACGTGTGTTTTTTCTGGTAAATTAGCTTCAAATGCAAGAGTGTTAAAAGGTAAATCTCCAACTTCCTCATGCACCTGCTCACCTCTTTCAGACAGCAACCATTGGCTAAGCATTGGGATGGGGCAGAGAAGGAGCCTTGACATAGCTTTTGATCTCACGCTGACACTGAGAAAGTCTGAGTCAACTCTATGGAGAGATGGATTCCGTATGCGTGTTTTAGTCAGACAGAGAAGCAGATTCCTTACAGCATTCCCACCCAAACTGTGGCTCTGCTCACAGAGAACGCAGTGCCTCCCCAGGGAAGCCGTGCTTCCCCAGTGACACAATGGAACACTGTGTGGGGCTTCTTTAGTAAACCATTCTGGCTAAGGTTTCGCGATGATTAGGACCAACACAATGAGCATTAGTTCTCCTGCCAGGGAAATTACCTCCTGCTTTCTAATTGGCTTCAATGTCTCTCATAACTATTCCTTTTTCAGAGATCGCACTTAGAAAACAACTCAGGTAAAACAAAACATTGGATTTAAATATCCCAGATTCTGTTATCCAGGTAAGAAATTTAATTCTCTGGCATAGCCTCGAGCTAGGATTTGTTACAAAATTCCTGGAGCCTTCACTGATTTTTGTCAATCTATACCAACTGTGTTTAGACCTCAAAGTATTAAAGGTCAACTTTTCTCCAGAAGTGAAGATTAATTGGAAAAAAATTGTTAAGAATCTTCATTTGCTGTTAGAGAAAATTACTTCCACTGTTGCTGAAGAAAATCTTTGGTTTCACTGATGAATACCTATTCCAGAGTAACATCAGCTCCTCTCAGGTCTCCTGCTCTGAGCTGGCTGGTTCTAGGATTTCTTTCTTTACTACTGCTCTGCAGCTAATGTCCTCACTTCTGGTAAAATGAGTTGTTCATTCTTTAGGTTTCGAAATAGAGTTTAATTAGCCCAGCCCACCCTAGTGACTCATCAGTAATTAACTTGCAAGCCCTGCAGATTTCAAACACCTGCTGGGCAGGTGGAGCAAATGAAAAAAACCCTGTGTTTCATTGTGGACATAACCTCAGGATTAATGAAATCTGTTATCATGCATAACAATTCCTAAAAGCATTATGTAGATTCAAAATTGAATGTATTGCAATTCTCTGGGGTTTTATCAGAGTATATTCTTCTGCTATCTGTCCTAATAGTCTCTGCTAAAAGTAATGATAACAAATAATATAGTAATAATAAAGTCTCTAGTCCTCTGTTATTAAAGGTATTCCACAAAATTGGTGAAAGTTTGTTTTCATTACCGCTTTTTTTAAAGCATGTTGCTGTTGTTTGCTAACACTCCTGGATCATTCCGTTTCTATTTAGAACTGCTAGGATAAGTAACCACCTGTCTAGGATTATGTGTGTTTGAGATGTGCTAAATGCACTCCTTTATTTCATGCGCAGACTATAGAATCCAGGTCTTCTACAGTGGAACAGAAAAATTGGTAGAAAATACTTCTGTGCATTTACATGAACTGTAACTGTGGTATCCTTCAGCAGCTTTTTGAATTTAAGCAAATTCTACTCCTGTCTTAGTGTAGCTGAGATTATTTAAAATGTTCTTCTAGATATTTATCTGGTACAAATCAGTAGCAGCACTTGTGCTCTCATTTATTTAAGCAGCTTCATCACAGGCCCCAGTACAGCCTTGATGTACATTCAGATCTCTTTACACAGGAGAGAGAACTCGAATGGTTTGTATCCTACAGAGGTGCTCTTAACTGCCTAATATTGGGTAAAGAACAAGACCCTTTCCCGAGTTGTTAAGAGAGGAAGGTCAGGCCTAGGGGCCTGTTTTAGAGAGAACATGTGGATGCGTAAATCCAGGTGAGTGTTGAGAGCTGTGAATCACAGAAAGAAGCACTTCCTTGCAGCAGGAAGTGTGCGAGTCATCGTGGGAGACAGGACCAAAGGCAAGGCTCTGCCCCTTGCATTGTCTCTCGCCTGCCTGAGTGGCTTCATGATGGGCACGGTGACACCTGAGTGTCACTTGTGTCCCACCTGAAGGGTGTCAGTGTGGTAAGATCGCCAATGCCTAAAAGTTAAGCTGTTTCACAGTCACTATTAGTAATGCCTTTCCAGGCTATTTTCTGTTGTAATGAGGTTGTTTTTTTTCTAGAAGACACAAGCAAATGTGAAATGTAATGATGTTTATCAAAGCACTCAAAAAAGTCTCCAGAGAAGAAACAACATGAGAGGAAAAAATGTATTTGCTGCTGGGTGCAGTCCTCTCCTCTTTCAAGCATATTGCAAACATGATTAAGTTACAGTAGGCATAAAAAATTGGTGCATCTCTTCAATAATGTGTTCAGCTGTGATTTTTGTTAGTGTTTCTACAGTTTGGACCATATTGGGGGTAAGCATAACTTGAACAGGCTTTCTGCAGAAGTACCATGGCTAACTCAGAAAATAACAGTATTTCTCAGTAACTTAGTACGATGTTGATGTTTTTGGAGATGCCGTGCAGTCAGCACAGTACTCCTTTCCCCTGGCTTAAATTGGGGTGCAGTACTGGTGAGCACCATCAAAAGGACTGGAACAATTATTATCAAAGAGTCTCAGTTTTAATCTTAAACAAAATGAACAACTGTTAATCTTTAATTAACAAGTGTATTTCCCTTCAGGATGTATGATAGACAGGGTTATTAGAAAGAAATAGAAAAGTAGAAAATCTTTGTAGAATTTCAAATTGTATGCCCACTAAGAGGTGGGGTTTTTTTCCCTCATCCTCTTTGCTTTGTGCAGTTGCCAGAAGCTGATCTGCAGATGAGAACAGGAAGAAAACAGACATGGCTGAATTTTATTGTAACTTTGTTTTATGTTGTAGGAAAGGTAATAAATTAAAAATTTCAGAAGATGTTTCTCCTTATGTTCTTTTGTGTGGATTTAGCACATTTACAAGAGGTTGATTTGTGAATTTCAGCCTTTTTCAGTAATGCTTCTCACACTGAAGTCATGGTAGATCTATAGGGAAATCTGTAATCCTATGATGAGAAATTAATAACTAAAGTGCCTGTTCTATCTTACATAATAAATTGATTTTTGATTGATTTTTGTTCAGTTTTCTGGTTTTGGCAGCAGTTTCAGTTTTTCTTGACTGCCTCATCTTTTCCTTCTTGCTTTTTATTTCAGTTTAAAATTGAATTTCTCGATAAGTTTGATTAATTCTCTCCAGCTGCATTTTTGTCGTTAAAATTCTAACAGGGTTGTGATGACTTAAAAAAAAACCCCCACAACAAAACAACAAAGAAAAACAAACCAAAAATAACCTACCACCTCCATATGTCTTTAATTTCTAGTGTAAATGCTAGTGGAATTTGTCTGTCATTTTGTAGCAGTCAGAAGCTCCTCATATGTTCTGAGGTTTTAGATATCTTTCAACTGTAATCATTATGTCACTGCACCTTTTTTTCCACCCATAATGATAATTCCTGGCTTCGTGACTTCCCTATCCATAAAACTGCACAATATCTCTTCTGAGGAATCAACCTGGTGTGTTGTAGAGAGCAGTATAAAACAGACACAATTTTCTCTCTTCAAACGGCTTAACGAATACTAAATAATTGAGCCTTGCTGTTCTGCAGGTTTTAGTAGTTTTATTGCCTTCTTTTCCAAAAGAGGGACCAAATTGTGGACAGAAAGATAGGGCTTTTAAAAACTGTGTCTGTATTCCTTTCATCTGAAGATCCCACTCTGATACGGAGTGACATTCGTCGTCCAGTTCTTGCCTCATGTAATGGTCATCAGAGTCCATGGGCAGTCGTATGCTTTGTGAGAACAGAGTGCATCTTTTTCTTCTTGTCTTGAGGAATAACGGTGCTTATGGAGTTTTCCACTCTTCTGTCTTCATTGCAGTCCAATCTTCAGAGGAGTCTCATGATCTTGGCAGTGGAGAACACAGGGGAGATACCCTCTTCCACAGTGTTTGGTTTTTTTTAATGTCTTTATCAAATTTTGGAAGTATTTGTGTAAACTCTGCAAAAATTACAGTTTTGCTAATGGAGCAGAACCTCACAGAGCTGCCACTGGTCAGACACTTCTTGTTTTCACGTGGCTGAAGCAGAGGAAGGGTAGAGTTCATTGCAGCTTCAAAGAAATATTTTTTTTAAGTTATTCTGGTTTTTAAAGTTGCAAAAGAAATGCAGAATGTTGTGAGTTTTAAAGCCATTTTATCTGCAGTTCTTAAAATAACACAGAAGAGGCAAAAAACCTGAGTTAGTAGATATTTCTCCAAGTTCCTAGTTGTAGGATAGACAGTGCATACAGCTGAGAACAGTAAACAAATCGAAGTATTTGCTGGGTGTAATCTAACAAATCCTCTTTGCCTTTTGCTTGTCTATATGACTTGTCTTCTTTTAGCATATTTTTGAATTACTAACCTTTTTCCAAAACTAAATTAAAGATAAGTATGGTCTTACAGCACTTACCAAATACCTGTTAAACCTCAGGGCTTCATTTGATTGCATTTTCTTTATTTTTTCTTACTATTTCAAGAATTCATGACATCTTGAGAGTCTTGGTTTATTAGTGCTATTAACATTACCACAAGTCATATACTTGGTGTCAAAGATGAGAGAGTGCTTTTTAATTGTTATTCATGTTTTTCCACAAAGAGGAGCAGCGATATTATGCTTAATTTTCCTTTTCAATTGCTGTGTAGTTTGCAAATCTTTAAAATGTGCTTACTCCTTGCTACTGCATTTGTGCCTGCCTGGTGCTTCAGGCATGAAAAGAGTAATGGCGAACGGGGATGGAAGATGCTTTTACGGAAATGCACGTGGGGTCTTCTTCAAAACTGCCCTCTTGTTCCTCAGATTTCTTCGGGTTTCATTTAAAACGGGAGCTCACCTCTGTATCTTGAGGTGGCTTAGGAAAAATCTTGGAAGTGTGAACTAGCTCTAAGCATGTGCAAGTACATCTGCAAGTGTTTGAAAAGTGCTTTTGAAACAGAAGCCCTGTCAAGCACAGGCCCGCTTATCAAAATGGTTGTTTGCCGAGATGCCAGTGATGTACTTGGGTGGAACTGGTGAAACAGCTTTATCATACGACGTTTGTCGTCATGTTGAAAGCGTTTATGAAAAGTGAAGAGGCTGTTCTGTGTGTGGGAGCTGCTGCTCTTCAAAATTTTTATGTTTGTGACGAAGAGGCCGAAACAAAAGGGGAACTAATCTGAGGAAGCTCAGTACTGCCTGGTGAACAGAGAAAATCTCATTTTAGGTGATTAGTGACACAGGAAGCTTATTTTTGGTGTTTTGAGTTGGGTGAGTGCAGAAGCGAGCTAGCTTGTTTCCTCGTGTGGACTTTACTTCTCGTATGACTTCTCAGTTTTGTATAAAAGTAGAAGCTGTACACATGACTAATTAACGTCACAGCCTGACAGCTCTTGGCAAAATCAAGTTTTCAAAATAGTTAAGTGCTTTCATAAACACGAAACACTTCAGGTGACATAGATTTGGGTTTGTGATATAAAACACACTGAGCTGTTAAATCCTCTCAGCTGCACAGATGCAAACTCCACTAATCCCAAAGAAAAATGTGGTCTGCTGTTCATTAAATGCAGATAAAATTCCTGTTTTTACTAAGCATATAAGCAGATGCCTAAATTTAGGAACATGTGCAGTTGCAATCAGTGGAATATTCTGAATCTTTTAATCTCTGTTCTTGCACTGGATCTTGCTGTGCTGTGTCTCTGGGAAGTCTCTGACCCTCAGCCTTACTGTGGAACCTGGTTTATTCTGTTGCCTTTGCAGAGCGGTTTTCATATGTAGGTGTATTTCTTGTAATGAAGATAACAGCAGTCTGTTAAGTGATAGTCAATAAATAATTCTTCTGATGATCCTTTACCTTGAAGGCTTGCAGTTAAGCAATTATGTGTTAATTTAAATGAATCAATGCTTTTGTTTCCAAGTTTGAGGAGTGCAGAGAGGTATTGCTTTGGACAAAGTTAAAAATGTGTTTTAGAAACTCTGAAGATCTGGAACTTGGTACTCCTTAGTCTTCAATATCTTTTAATGTATTTTTCAAAAATCAGCTTTTTACCCATTTGAG
This sequence comes from Mesitornis unicolor, assembly GCF_000695765.1. Classification (NCBI taxonomy): domain Eukaryota; kingdom Metazoa; phylum Chordata; class Aves; order Mesitornithiformes; family Mesitornithidae; genus Mesitornis; species Mesitornis unicolor. Next base: position 32,932 of record NW_010181872.1, read on the forward strand.
AAGACAAAATTGGTCTCTGTCTCTGTTAAAATACTGGTGTCAAGGGATACAGAAAGCCTTCAAAGTGCAGTATTGGTGCCTGTCAGAGAGCTCTATGTCCTTACCTGATAAATATTATCAGAGGAGATAGATTGTACTTGGAAACACATATTTCCTTTAATATTCTCTCTCCAGTAAGTTAAAAGCATTTACCCTAGTTTCAGGTTGTCCAGGTGTCTAGTAACTTTATGTTAACTTTGCCAGAATGATGCAGGGACCTGTCTAGTCTGATTGATATCCATGGCACAGTTGTGGCTAGAGGAGAATTTAATAGGCAAATAGCGGGAAGATACCTAGTGGAAACAGCAATGGCCAGGATTTACAGTATTTTCAGAGCAGAATAGGGTAGTCCTAGTGTATACAGGAGAAACGTAGAGGGCTTACCAAGACCTTGTTCCTATAAAGTGTTGTTTGCATGCACCCACACAGTGTAGTTTAGCGTTTGCTTGATGATATAATAATAATTTTGTCTCCTGCATGTTTTCTTACCCTTAGGAAATAACCACTGTAATAGAATTTGCTGGTTAATTAGCAGTTTATAAGTTTGCTACTTGCAGTACTGAGAGCTCTTTAACAAGTTCTTAAGAAGTATTAAAAACTTCAGATTTCTTTTAGAAGACAAATTTTCCTGTTTCTTATAGTGCCCTCTAGCGCTGAGCACATTTTGAGAGTCATCTTCATCTTTCTTCAGTGTAAAGTCACTTTTGTGCAATGACTTTTTAGCAACTGCTAGGTTCTCAAAGTCAGGAAATGTCCAGCTTCTCTATATGAACTTGTCTTTTTCTGGGTGAACATATATATTAAGAAGAACAGGCATGGAAATAGGCATGTACATGAGGAACATTTGTACAAATGAGAGAAGCAGCCAGTTGTCAAAACCCGAAGGCTGCCTGTTTGCAGCCTGACATCTTCACCAATCAGCAGTCAAATAACATTTAATTCAGGACACATACCCCAGGTAAATGGAAGGTCTTGCATTATTCTGTACCAGTGACTTGCAGCTTTCTGGGACCAGTGGCTTCCTCTGTGTCTCCTCCATGGGAGAAGCATCTGGATCTCGTACATTTGCAAATGCCTTGATCCTGAGCAAAGTGAAGCTGAGTCTCAAGTGACTCTTCAGCAGAAGCGAGCTGCTTTCTAACACTTCCATGAGTTGGATTGTCAGTGCAATGACTCACATTCTGTTGCTGCTTTACCTGCATTACTTGAAAACCAAGCTTGCTGTTCCCAGGCTGTCCCTTTGCGGTGCAAGAACTTCAGTTGCTCCCATTGGCTTCACTAAGTTCATGTTAGCATCTCTTTTTTCAGTCTCTTGCAATATATTAACTCATTCCGTTCTTGCAGATCTGAGATGACTTGATAGTATGAACTTCTTAATTTGAATTCAAGTATGTCCTGGATCTTTCTGTCACCAAACATCTAATATACCCTGATATTTCTGATTAGAAGTCTCTGACAGGAAATGACAAGTCAGTACTTTACTGAGAAGGTGTGACACAGTTAACTGAATCCCTCTATGAGCGTGTATTTGATACATAGTTAGCTCCCCACAGTCCTGTCTAGTGAACAGTTAATGGGAAAATGTAGGTAATATGAGTACAAAGGAGAGTGCTGTGGAGACACGTGGCACCCCTGCCCTGGGCAGCCGCTCGGGCCCCCTGTGTAGTGTTGATGTGCGCTGATGTCAGTGTGGCTCCGGGGGAGACCCAGCTGGACCTGGCCCAGGCCTCGCGAGGGCGCAGGGTTTTGGCATATTTGGCTGCAAGGAAAGAGGAAAAAAAAAACAGAGAGCACTTTGGTGTGGGTGTGAGTCTGGGTAGAGGTTCCAAACAGCTCTCTCTGGGTCTTAGTTTACAGCTACTTGTGTCATTCATATAGGGAAAATCCAGCCTGATGTTTATGTTTCTAGAACTTGTAAGTGACTTCAGGGAGAGAAAAGGGCTTTTGCTAAGCAGCAGAACCAGACTGAATTTCCACCTTAATACACACAGTAAGTGTGGGATTATTTCTCAGAAAAAAATTCAAATTCCTCCAAGACATTTTGTTGGTTTTTTTTAAACAAATGAAAATAAATGTTAGCAGCACTCTAGTAGCTAACCATTATTTATGTGTATTGGCTGCACTAAAATGCAATAGTGGTAACATAACAATTAATAATAATAAATTGTGTTTCAAGTTCTCAAAAATGTCAAAAATATGTTGAGAGAGTTTTTGGCATTTCCTTCTGTAGGTGCTGTCATATATAGTTTAATGTTTAAAGTTTCATATTGGTTGTGTACTATTTGTAGTATTACCATGGCTTCTTGACAGTTAGCTTTTCAGGAAAAGATCACCTTTTTGGGGGGTTTGTTTTTTTCCCGTTCCCTGTCTGTCTGATCTGTCCAGTGTTGACACTAACTACACAGTGTGTTGGAATATGCAGACTGGATATTGAGTTGAATCCTCTCAGGGTTGTTTGTGTGTTTTGTGTGTAGATCAGATTTGGGATTTCTTTTAGGATTAGGGCTTCACTGCTCATCGTACTCCTTACAGACAGACTTTGACAGGCTCTGTCAGCCTCTTTGAGGAACCCTGGCAACTTCCATATGACTTGCTGAGCTGTAAGCAGTGGTAGCAGAATTTAACCCACTTAGACATTTCATTTTTTCTTAGGTGCACTTCCTTTAAAGTCAGTTCTTTGGGAACAAAACTACACTCTGACAAGGGGAATTAATTTATCTTCAATATTCAGAACAGTAAAATTCACTTTTCTGCATAAAACAATATTTATGTTGACATCTTGTATTGTGAGGGGTTTTTGGGGTGAGAGAATACATAAAATAACCATTCTGAGGGAAGCTCTGTCACTATTACTGTAACTTGAGATTTTTGTCTTCTGAGTATCCTTTTCTCCATGGCTGATGCAGCATTGCATCTTGGTGAGCTGCTCCTGCTGTTGCTTGTCGGTGTTTTATCACGCTGTACAAGCAAGGAGGTAATGTTTTTGTTTCAGAGTTTCGTTAATCTGATAGAGGATTTATAGCAGTGTCCTGCATGGGATCAGCCTTCTGAGACAGGAATTGTTGGACTGTGGTTATTAAGGATGCTGATAACCTGTTTGCATTAATTACAGTAGACTTTGAAAGTGGCATCTTCCTCTGTGTATCTTCCTGTGTGACAAAATCCAGGTAAAGTTTTCACACTTCTAAAAAATATATCAAGGCTGTATGACCAAATGCAAGTCTGGGATTTTTACCTGTCACGCAGAATAGCCTCTGGCAAGAGGGTGTAGAGAGTATACATTGGCTAACAGATGAAGGGCACATGCAGAGGAAAAGGATGAAAGGATCCTTCCTTGCACAGGAAGCTAAAATGCGACTGCCTGAAGGAAGTTGAATATAGATTATTTCTTTTTGGCTCTGGGAGCCAGAGTGTGAGGCCATTAAGCCTATGAAAAAGTCAGTACTTAAAATCCTGAAACAATTCCCAAAGTACCAGCAGAGACAATCTAGCACATAAAGTTGCTGTGAGCTTCTTCTGGATTGTCTCAAGGATCTGAAGTCTGCTGAGGCTGTGTGAGAAAGTCAGTTCCCTCAGCTTCTTCAAACTATGCTACTCTTTCATAAAAGCATTTAATAGTTTATCCTGTCTTCCCAAAAATCTGGCTGCTGAACATTAAAGTGAGCTGAGGTTTATTTTGTCTTTAGTGATAATCAACTTGGATTCGCATCATGAGCCCACCTTGTAAGGAAAGGCATGGTTACTGCGTTACCTCCTTAGTCATGGCGTGCTCCTTCCTGTCCAGGCTGGTAAGTCCGAGTGTCAAGCACTGGAGAACTCAGAAGGGCACATGGTCAAAGCCTTTCTGCCTGCATCCTGGCATCATTTCTAACTCATTTTTTCTTTTGTGAGCAACCTGTTACACCTGAGCATGTGTAGTTTTGCTCAATTATTGAGCTGACATAGGGCTATTTTTGCAGATATGATATTTTTGCTGATTTACAGTCTATCCCTTCTCGTTACTGGCACTTCCTGAAATCAGCATACAAGTTACACTGCAGATTTTGTAGAGCACTTCTGATACTGGAAGGTATTTTCACAATGATAAAGGTTTGATAAGAAACACTGCTGCTTTCGTGAGTAGGCCTGCAGTCAAATGAGGCTCAGAACCAAAACAAATCTTATGTTCTAGTAACAACATGTCTGAATCTATCTCCGCAGCTGTTTTCACAGCCCTTTTCTGGCTTGATCCTTTCTCCTAATTGTAAACCTGTTCATGGTAACCTTTCTTAGGAAGAAAAGATCTGAATGAAGCTGAAAAAGTGAGTATTTCTTAATGAGCTTGAAAGGCTTTTATGGGATAGAGATAATGATGTCAGTGTACTTTGCTGTTGAGGATGGCTATTTTGTAAGTCCTGTCATTCTCAGCGGTGTTGGTCTGAAGAGAGTTTCCTTTTTGAGGTATGCAATATGCATGTGTGTGAGATTTTGTACAAAACTTAGTAGTTCATTATGCAGAACCATATTCATTTAGTTATCATCGTGTAACTGCGTTACCAGAATCTCCCTGTTGTCATTAGCAATGGGCCTTTCTGCTGCCATTTTCTTTACTTCAAGGCTTTGTGGTACCATTTGTAGAAGTGGTTAAAAGTAACTATGGAGGTTGTTCTCATATGGTGAAACTTCAAGAGAGTTAGGCATGAGAAATAATGAAAAACATCCCAACGGAGTCAATTTAGCATCAATCATAAACTGGAGAAAAGTTATGCAATGTACGGTTTAGGAAAATAAATAAGAGAAAAAACAGAAGAGGGGAATAGTGTATAACTGGCAGCAGTTGAGGGTCCAAATTAAGCAGCACAGAGGAAGATAAAGCACGTGCAGTGCCCTGACTTGGGAAGTACTGAACTCGTACTGTTCAGGGGTGTCTTTGTGACCTCTTCTGTAAACCGAGCAGTTGTTTACTGCAGATGCATACTGGAAGAGAGGATAACTGTTTTATTTTAATACTTAAAGGCTTCCATAGATGGGTCATGCTAAAATACAAACAGCCACAGTGCTGATTATAGATTTAGATTCTAAATGGCTTTAAAAATTATTCCTTACAAATGCTTTAGTATCGTTGTGCCTTAGGTACCACTGAAATTAGATTAAATATGGCAATATTCCTTACCCATTTAATCTGCTAAATGTCAGCTGTTACTATTATTACCTAAGTTCATGAACTTACTAGTTAAGGCTATTGGAAACTTGAAGCAGCTGCTGATGTTCTCATGGTCTTTCTTAAACCTTGATAAGGAAGTATGAACAGGCAGCATCGGCACTGCCATGGCAGAGATACACCAAAAATGCGACATGAAATGATATTGGTGACAAAACTGAAGACAGCCTTTCAAGAAAGGTCATTATGAAACCTTTGCATAGCCAATGCAGCAGTGCTGTTAGAGGTGCCAGTTGGGGTTCTGAAACAGATAAATGTATTTGTTGGGTAGAAAATATCCCTGTGTCATTAAATAATTACATTATGCAAATGATAATTAAATAATTATATTTTGCCAAGATGTTTGAAGACTACTACAATTACAGTTGGATACAATAGTCTTTAGTTCCTTCCTTTCACAACTTAAAAATGCTATTGTAAATTAAGCAGTTGCCTTGTATTAATTTTTATCTCCTGTCCTGGAAATAATTGGATTTGCATGGTGGACAGAATGATTCCTGTAGCATTATTAGGTGTTATCAAATGATGCTATAAATATGCTTGGTGATAATCAAGACAGTCCTTTCCTTAATTCCTTACTATCTGATCAGTGTTTTTATCACTTTGAGTACCAGTTGCCTTATGAAAACTGGCAGAGACACATGTGTGTATTGAGAAACACTAACGAAGTAAGGTTATAAATAGATACCAAATGAAGAAAGGAAGAGGAAGAAAAGGGATACACTGGTACACTTACAGTCACTGACATCAGCAAAAAGAAATGTGTAACTTTTGGTGGGATAGGGTCTGCCTTTTCTTGTTGCATCTGACACACTGCTTGTCTGCAGTTCCTTACTAATAGTAAGAGATAGACGTTTTGCTGTTGTTTGCTGCTTGGTTGTACAACCTCTGAAGAAAGCAGGTATTTAATTTATTACCTATTAGCACAAACATTTAATTACTAACTTGGGTATTAGGAAATGAAGACAACATAGGGAACCTCCTACTCTCCAGGCCTTGAGAGAAGAGATCAACACCCACCTCACTACCACCTCCTTTCAGGTAGCCGTAAAGGGCAATAAGGTCTCCCCTCTGCCTTCTCTTCACCCCACTAAACAACTCCAACTCCCTCAGCTGCTCCTCATAAGACTTGTGCTCCAGACTCTTCACCAGCTTCGTTGCCCTTCTATGGACATGCTCCAGCACCTCAATCTCCTTGTAGTGAAGGGCCCAAAACTGAACACAGTATTTGGGGGCGCCGCCTCACCAGTGCTGGGTACAGGGGCACAATCACTTCCCTGGTCCTGCTGGCCACACTATTTCTGATACAAGCCAGGATGCCATTGGCCTTCTTGTCATGTACAGTCTGGATTTCAGCGATGTGTCCTGGTTTGGTGTCTCTGACTTATTCTATATAATGAGCAACAGAAAGAGGAGAGTGACTTTCTGTCTTGGAGGCTGCAGTCAGTGGGATCAGCTGAAGCAATAGATTTTATATTAATATTAATTGCAAAACTAGCAAATGTGATCCAGAAAGTATGAGCTAAAGACACACAGATGCTTATGGAAAACAAGCTGTGAAGGTTTTTGACTCAGGTAAGCAGTATTTGACCAAAATTTTGACCAACCCCATGCTGATGCCATGACCAGCCAGGCTTCTGGAAGGGACTTCCTCAGCACAGGTGTATAGCCAGCCGACATCTGCATGATTCATCTCTGGTACCAATTGATTTAATGGCAAAGTGTCCTTCTGCCAGTAGTTAATAACCAGCCTCCTGTCTGTGTATGGTGCTGTTCTTTGCATGATGTGAAAAGTTAATGTAGAGAAGACCCTGTGTTAATATTTGCAGCAATGTGGTAAGCTTTCTTCCCACAGGAAAAATGGAACTGATCTTTCCTTTTTAATAATAACTGAGCAGATAAGTGTGCCTACCTTAGTATTGCTTCAGGCAGTACTACTTATTGGCTCACCTTTGAGCCTTAGCTTCCCATGATCATTCTGCAATTGTAGGAGCAAGTGGTAAGAAGAACTGGCTGTGAGACTTCAGGCCAAGATCTCTTTTCAGAGGCTAAGGCATCAAATATGCTTGTTGACTAGTTGAAAAGCAGCTGATGGTCTTAGAATAATTGTTTTTATTTTTTGTGAGAGACTGCCTGAATAAAGGGGCTTCCCCCAAGGGTTTTCAGCCAAATAAAGGGAAGAAAGACTTTGTCATCAGAGGTGCATGCTTCATTCCATTGATTGGAATTGTCATTGAAAGTTCTTGCTAGTGCTTTTTTCCTGTCGAACAACATACTGAAATTACGTGCTTTTTCAATGAGAAAGCAGCAAGAGATTCATAGATCACTTTAGGAAATATTCACTAAATCATTAGATAAAATTCACTGGATGCTTGTCTGAGTGTGATTCTGTGAAGGTGGTTGTTTCTGGGTTGGCTCTTCATCCATGGAATATTGTCCTTGAATCTGTCCATAGTTATAAATGCATATGCATGCACTATTCTTAGAATGAGTCTTCATTTTATTCAGATGTTTTCTGCATTAGTGTGCTGTTTGTGTGTTGGTGGATCCTACAGCCTTGTGCCATAAGTGTAGTAATAAATGTAAAAGTTAAAACTTCCAGGAAAGGGTGGTTGATTTGGAGAAATCCAGACTAATGTAACACATAACTGATTGAACAAATTATTTGCATAGTTTTCTCGATTAGCATGAATGTATGTGTTCTTGAAAAGTGCTGAGCAGCATTAATTTCTGCTGCCTGGGACCAGGAACATACCTGATCTAAATATCTCTTATGATATGAAGATAATTTGTGAAATTCTTTGTGTAAATTCAAGTTGTTTCTGTGGAGATGACATAGTTGTCAAACAACAGAGATATCTGTGACTTTCCCCGTTGTGATTTTTTGGACTGGTATTTAAAAATTGTTCTGCCTTTCCCTAGTTAGGACCTTCTAAAATGATCTGAATTTATCAAACTTTCTTACCTTCCGTTGCAGAGTTGCACTCACATCTGTGTGGTAGCAGGGCGTGTCAGAGTAGCTTCCTCGTTTGACTGAGGGCTTAGCATGTCTTTTGTCTTTGGAGAACTGGAGCTGTTTCCAGCATTCAGGCTGGGACACAGCACTTTGACAAATAAAGAAATGTGACATATGTAATGCAGGGAAGCAAGCGTCATTAGTTTCCTGTCAGAATTGTCAAGGGAAAAAGGGGAACACCTTGAATCAATCAATCAATCAATCACTCAATCTTCTAAATTTGTTTTTGCATTTTGAGTTATTTTTAGTAACAGCTCAAAGAATGTACTTCCTGGCGTTCTTTGGGAGTCAGGATTCTGGTGGTGTATACTATTGGTATATATACTGTTCCCATGAGATGTTTCCATGTAGCTCGCTTAAGCCAGCTCTCAGGTCTGGAGGTGACCGTGCAGGTGCTGAGAAGAACTTTGGACACAGTTGAAGTTTCAGCCTGTTGGTTATATTTGAAACTTTCCAAAGATTAACCATTAATTTTTTAAGTCTCTGTGTGACCAAACAGTTATGGTTTGTGAGTACAGCTCTTCAGAATTGAGAGTCTTACTTTAGTTGGTTAGAATCATAGAATGTATTGGTTTGGAAGGGACCTTCAAAGATCATCTTTTCCAACGCCCCCGCAGTGAGCAGGGACAGTGTTACCAGATCAGGTTCCTCAGAGCCCCATCAAGCCTGGCCTCTATCACCTTTCTGGGCAACCTGTTCTACTGATCTACCACCCTCGTGGTGAAGAACTTTTTCCTAATATCCAACCTAAATCCACCCTTTTCTAGTTTAAAACCATTACCCCTCATCCTATCGCTGCATGCCCTAGTGATGAACAGCTCCTCCCCAGATTTCTTATAGGCACCTTTCAGGTACTGGAAAGTCGCTATAAGGTTCCCCCACAGCCTTCTCTTCTCCAGGCTGAACAACCCCAACTCTCTCAGCCTGTCCTCATAGGAGAGGTGCTCCAGCCCTTTGATCATCTCTGTGGCCCTCCTCTGGACTTGCCCCAACACCTCAATGTCCTTTTTTTGTTGGGAACTCCAAGGCTGGACGCAGTACTCCAGGGGAGGTCTCACCAGAGCAGAGTAGAGGGGCAGAATCACCTCCCTTCATCTGCTGGCCACACTTCTTTTGGTACAGCCCAGGATGTGGTTGGCCTTCTGGGCTGCAGATGCACGTTGGTGGCTCACGTCCAGCTTCTCATCTTCTAGTACCCCCAAGTCCTTATTAGTTGCTAATGCATGTGGGAACTGTTCATAGATAATTAGAACTTCCAGAAAATTATGACATGTTTTCTTTGTGAGTCGCTAGTTTATGATGATAAATCAGGATCAAGTGATCTTTCTTCATTTGAGTACTGTATATCAAAGTGTTTACAGACACAAGGGGTTCTGTGGGTTAGACTGTGTGGTCATCTGAGTGAAGACCAAAGGGCTGGTTGGAGAGGTGCAGTGGTGCTGTTACAGAGAACCTTGCAAGTCACCTTGAACAGACTTCTTGGGCAACTAAATATTGAGGACAAATGCTGTGATTTCATTGTCCTGGAGCTCTTCTTAAACTAAGTTCCCATCTTCTCTGTTTGTTACAGCAGCCAGAGATGTGGCCTTGTGGAACAAAGGCATTTTATAATGACACAAATATTACAAATGGATAACAACGGATTACAAACACAAATATTTACACACGGATGTCAGTAGTCATTGTATATCATCATCATCAACAATCATTGTGTTGTCCTGCATAAACTCCCTCTTCTTTTCCTTTGTCTTTGTTTTTTCCCTTCCAAACTTTAATCTTGGTCTAGCAAGATAATTCAGGCTGAAATTAAATAGTTCATCTTTGTATATAAAAACAAAATAGCATTCTTGTTGTCTGATAAGTATCTATCAGTCCTGGTCTTTACTGTGATTGTGAAAAAGAATTGTTTTTAACTAACTGTATTTTGAATATTAAATTTTGAGTGATAGGTACTAATAGTTACACTGCCACAAGATGTGTATTGAGGGCATGTTTTGTGAAGACTTATGGACTGCTGTAAGCCAGGAGCGTGTGCTGTTCTGTGTAGTGTTTTCCCTAAAATTATGCTTCTTAAAGTAGCATAACGTAGAGACAATTGGAATGAAAGTCTAAAGTTGTTTCTTTTTGTCTTTTTCTTTTGTAGAAGCTCCACCAAAACTGGAAGAAAACCCTGTTGAACCATTCACTGACTCATCGCTCTTTGCTCACTGGGGCCAGGATCTCAGTCCTGAAAACAGACGTATTGCACTGAAACAATTCCAGTATTATGGCTACAATGCTTACCTGAGTGATCGCTTGCCGCTGGACAGGCCCCTGCCTGACCTTAGGCCTAATGGGTAAGTGCTGTAGCTCAACCTAGCATTGTAGGTCCTGAGTGGTAGAGTCTGTTATCTCTTTTTCACCTGGAAGTCTTGTGATCACATAGAGGACTAGAAGTTTCAAATGTCTCCTGAAACACTGGAGTGCCAAATTAAGTCCTATTAAAATCCCACTAAGTATCCATTAAAAGTTCCCAAAGGACCTTTGGAACCTTAATATCACCTACAATTTACATTAGATAGCAAGTGTTTTATTGCTAAAAGAATAACCTTTTTATGTTAAATTTCAGTTTTATCACAAGATCTGACTAAGACACGAAGAAAATAAGAGCTGTTCTTTTTGAAAGCCCAGCACTGTCTGATAAAGATCAGTAAGCAGGTGAAACTGTTGAGCTCTAGTGGTGAAATACATAAGTTAGTCAAGCAGTTGTGTACCAGCTGAAAGCCCACGGAGCCTCCTGCAGGGGGCTGTTCTCTGCTAGGAATATGTATGCCAGGCAGGGTAAATACGTCCACTGTTAGTCCAAAAGGACTTGGTGAGATGGAGGGGACCAAGGGAATGAACAACGTTCCCTTGAGTGCATTTGAGACCTGAGGTAGGAACATTCACAAAGATGGTTAATGCTCAACTTTTTTTCAGCCATGGTGGTACATCTGATCCTTTGAACAAACAGCAGCTCTGGGCATGGGGAAATGGGTGGAGGGAAAACTGGTTTTTTTGCTGCTTATTAAAAAAATAAATCTTTAAAATAAACATCATGGGTACTTACTGAATTGAACCAGTAATCAAGATGTGAAAGGCTTCTTAGTTCCTTGCCAATTTCAAAACCAATCCAGATGTGGTCTCATTCATTTATTTTAACCAAATGTTTTAGTAACTAAAGCCATAAGCAGTACATTTTACTCTGTATTAAGTTGTCTTATATTAATGAAAAGATATGAACACCATTCCAGGCAACAGTTTAGCAATTTTAAATACATTTATGCTATTATTATATATCACATTTTAGAAATATTTACATTGTGGATTTACTGAAATAATGACTTTAACGAAAACAAGGTCCATGCAAGTATGTTTGTGTTTTGGTTAAATCAGTTTAGCACTGTCTATAGGGAGAAACTTTTAATTGTGAACTAATTTAGAGAAAAACTAAATCTTCTGTAACTAACAAGATATCAATGACAGAAATGTGTCTGTTCTTATATCTCTTTTGAAATTACTCCTGAATGATTTCGATCTAAATTTTTTATAACTGTGGGTTTTAAAAATTAAAAAGACATAGAAAATGAATGTTACTGTAGCTGAAATAAATAAATTAGAGTTGGGATTTTAAAAGAAACTCCAGTTAGAAACGAATCATGATAGTAATTTCTGTGAAATTTTTTATCCCTTAGTTAGCTATCTGCCAGAATCATGTTAGACATTACAGTATGTTTATGGATGAATGCACACAAAAGAATGGCTTAGTAATGGAAGCTCAGGAAGATTATTTCCCCCCCCCACCCTTCAGGAGCAAGTAGGTAGTCTGACACTGAATTGCAGAAAATTCTGATGATGAGGGAAATTAAGTGTATTCTCAGGTAGTATGTACACTGTTTGCTGTATGGCACCCTCTGGAGTATAGAGCTACAGGGTATTCTGAAAGTCATGTTGCTCTTCTCAGTGATGCCCAATGATAGGACAAGTGGCAATGGATGCAAGCTGGAGCATAGGAGGTTTCATGTGAACATGAGGAAAAACGTTTGTGTTGTGGTGAATGGAGCTAAATCCAGTTGTGACCAGTCACAAGCGATGTTCCCCAGGGCTCTGTTTTGGGGCCAGTCCTGTTTAACATCTTGATCAATGATCTGGATGAGGGGATTGAGTGCTCCCTCAGCAAGTTTGCAGATGACACTAAGTTGGGAGGGAGTGTTGATCTGCCTGAGGGTCGGAAGGCTCTGCAGAGGGACCTGGATAGTCTGAATCCATGGGCTGAGGCCAACTGGATGAGTTTCAACAAGGCCAAGTGCTGGGTCCTGCACTTTGGTCACAATAACCCCATGCAGTGCTGCAGGCTTGGGGAGGAGTGGCTGGAGCTGCCAGGCAGAAAAGGACCTGGTAGTGTTGGTGGACAGCAGGATGCCCATGAGCCAGCAATGTGCCCTTGAGCCAAGAAGGCCAATGGCATCCTGGGGTGTATCAGAAGGGGTGGTTGTAGGGCAGAGAGGTTCTTCTTCCCCTTTACTCTGCCCTGCTCAGACTACATCTGCAATATTGTGTCCAGTTCTGGGCCCCTCAGTTCAAGAAGGACAGGGAACTGCTTGAAAGAGTCCAGCAGAGCCACAAAGATGATTGAGGGAATGGAGCATCTCCCTTATGAGGAGCGGCTGAGGGTGCTGGGTCTCTTTAGCTTGGAGAAGAGGAGACTGAGGGGTGACCTCATTAATGTTTATAAATGTGTAAAGGGCGAGTGTCAGGAGGAAGGAGCCAGGCTCTTCTCTGTGATGTCCAAGGACAGGACAAGGTGCAGTGGTCACAAGCTGGAGCACAGGAGGTTCAATCTGAACATGAGGAAAAGCTTTTTCACTGTGAGGGTGCCAGAGCATGGCCCAGGCTGCCCAGAGAGGTTGTGGAGTCTCCTTCTCTGCAGACATTCAAAACCCACCTGGCCGTGCTCCTGTGTGACTGCTCTGGTGATCCTGCTCTGGCAGGGGTTGGACTGGGGGAGCTTTCGAGGTCCCTTCCAACTCCTCATGTTCTGTGGTTCTGTGATTAATTCTGTGAAAAAAAAGAATTCCCACACCTGATATGCAGGTTCTCGTTTGTGCAAGAGCACATACATAGCTACTGTGGGGAAAAAAACCTACCCTGGAAGATTCTGTTTTCCACTATAATATTGGGGTTTTAGAATCCATAGCGCCTGTTTTTAAAGCCCATTGCATTTGTCACTTTCAGTGTCTGAATAGATAAATTATCTATACTAGATACTGGGCTCAGGCAGCATAGCCTGAAAGCCAAAGACAGTTTGGTCTGAAGAGAGCACACAGTGAGTGGCGTGGAGACTGATTTAGTCAACTTTGCTAGGCCTTAGTTGGTTATGGTATTCCTGTTCTAACTAGAAATGCATGAAAGCGAAGATATGACAGAGGTACCACAATAGCTCTGGATGGAGTTAGCCTGGGTCTAACTGAGCTCATTAGCCTGGATTTAGCAGTGGTTGCGCAAGAGTCAGTGTGACACTGGAATCCCAGCAAAGGCTTGTGGGCATGTTGCTAAAGGAATGAAGTTCATATAGATATATCTGGACCCAGTTGCGGTCTATCATCTCTATTCATAACCTATCATATGAAGTATAGGAAGTTGGAAGGACAACAGAAATATACCTATTACTGAAGTCTAATGTGATGTGGTTGACCCCAGTTGTGACTGGGAGAATTAAGTGATCTGCCAAGAGTGTGTAGTGTTAGTAGCTCCTTTTATATCAGACTGGCATGACTCAGCCTTGACCTTTATGCCTGCAGTGCTCTGAGAATTCACATCAAAATGACAGCAGAGGAGCTCAGCATTTCTTTGCAAGGTTCTGAGGTGAAGGAGGCCACTCCACATATGTGATAACCCCCTATTATAGCATAGAGAATTTTCTAGGGTTGATATTGCCAACATTTAATGCCTTGAGAGAATGAGAGAACAGTTAGAGATTGCTGAGATACAACATATGTGGAGGAGAGGGCAAATACTTGAATTTGCCCAGTCCTCCAGTATGGGTGGCATGCAGAGGTGAGAGATGACATTTAAGTAGTTAGGGCACTGCACTCTGCCTAAACCACTAAACTTTGTATTTCCTGGAGAGAAATGATCCTCAGTGAGATGGAAACATCCAGCAGATTGCAGTTGTGTCAGGCTGTGGCAGTTGTCACACCTTGCAGTGGGACCTTCTCATGTCTGAAGTACTGCAGAGCAGTTTCTAACCCTCTGTACGGCCATGAGCCTCATGTCATGTGATAAAACATTCATAATTTGATGACTTTGTAGTACAGTGGAGTACTCAACGCAGTCCAAAATAATCTGTTGTAGTACAGATTATAGCAAATAACTCCTTGGATATCCCAGCCTCCTGAAGTAATTGTCACATCCTGAAGTAGCTCTCTGTTTGCAGTGCTTACTAGAATACAAGTAGTATTGTGGAGTGTTGCTTATACCATCTCTTGCAAGGTCTCCATTTATTTTCTGCTGCTGAAACTGGGTGTTTTGTTGCTTACTACCCTTATGTGCATCTGTTAGCCCATAACATATGTACATCGCAGACTAACAAATAACTACTGGCTCTAATGAGCTTGGAAGCATTGAGGAAGGCAGCGTGGCCCTTGCTGTGTGCAGGAGCAGGATAATACTTCTGGGTTGGTTATAATTCTGTTGTGCTCATTACTTTAAGTAGGGCAGGCAGTACCCACAAAGCTTGTCGTGAGTGAAATGTTGAACAAGCTCACACAGAAAGACATTATTAAAACTTAGGTTGTTTAGGGATCCCAAAGCTGTGTACCGAATCTCCTTTCAAGTGGATGCACTTAGCATTCTACTTTGTTGGCTTGTAAATTTTTTGTTGCCTGATCTAGTGTGCCAAAGCACATGTGGGAGAGAGAGATAACATTCTTCTTTGCTTATGTGATGAGAGAGTGAGGGGTAGTGGAAAAAGAGGTGCACAGCAGCACCCCAGCAGAGGAACTGTTCTGCAGTTTTGCTCCTGCACAGCCTGTATGTTATGAAGGAGCTGACCAGTAGGTATAAAGCAACTTTTTCAGTCAGTGTAACTGCAGTCAGCCAAACTTCTTTTGCATTAGTTAAAACAGTATTTGTATGAAGAAGGCAAAGGTGGGAAGGGTGGAGAGGGAGAAGAAGTATTTAAAGCTCAGATGTTTTTTATTCTTTGTAGATGGCTAAATAGTATGGTACAGCATTTGGCTTTTAACAGGTTTGCCTTTTTCCTAGCTGAGTCAGTGCTGTTCGGCATCTAGACAAGTGCAGAGGAGATGTCCTGTTTCCTGTGTAGAGAAAGACTTTGGCCATTTTGTAAGTACTTGTTTCAAACAGTTCACCATTCCCAAGTTGTATTACTTTGAGGCTCGGTTTGGCTAGGGACAATGGTAGAAGCCTTGAAGAGCAACAGAATTAGCTTTGTGTTAAAGTGGGCACGAACAGAGCAGGCAGGATATCCTCTGAATGCAAACAAAACTACAAGGGAGACAAATGAAGCATTTGCTGGTTCAGGAGAGTGATGTGTTTTAGGACAAAAGCTGTTTATGCGTGTACGTCTGTTCAAAATGTCCATCAGTGTTGTGATATACGCAGTCTTGGATGTAGTGTGCAAGACATCAGACTTCTATAAACCTGTAGGTTTTCCTTTATCAAGAAATACATGCAATCTCAAATTGTGAGGTTCAGGCTGGGTGTTTGCCTGTTAGCTCTGCGTATCCCCAAAAGCCAGATCCAAGAGACAGACAGATCCAAGAAGTGCTTCCTTCCACACGTGTCTGTGAAACAGCTCTGTTTTGCTCGGCTTATGTTAGTTACAGATATGGCTCTGTGTTCATTTCTGACCAAGTTCTTTTGTTTCTACTCCTGAAACATAGCATAAATATTGCATGTTGTATTTAGTGTTTTGGTGGAGTCCTTTACAAAGAGCACAAAAGCCTGGTACTTTATCTGTCATCTTGTTTTGGACAGAAGTCCTGAAACTACCAAATTATTCAGCATTCTGGTTAAATACCTAATGCTTAATTCTGTGGTATTTCCTCCTCTCTTTTATTCATCTCTCTACCTTTGATTCTTCTTTTTCTGGTCTTGCTTTTGCCTGCCTTCAGACTGACTCACAGCAGTGGTGTGTACTGCCTGCATGGCCACCCTCTGTGATTCTGAGCTGTGCTTCAGTCTGTCCTGTCTGAATGTATCTCCTCAAATGGCTGCTCCAGAAGTATTTCACATCACTAGCAGTGCTATCAAATAAGCTGAAGTCTCCAAGCTGCTCTAATAACCCAAGTTAAAAATGATATATGTTTGTTGGTTTTGATTGTCCCCATTCTCTCCTTTAACCGAAAGAAGATGCGATGTGGTGATTGCTCATGCCCTCTCTCTCATTTTCTCCCTCTCAGCCTCTTATTAATGTGTCATAACACGTGAATGTTCTTTCACTTGGCATACATTTACATTAAAACATACTCGGAATAATCCATGGCAAAATACTGTGAGAGGCTAACAATATTTGGCCAAATAGCTGTACAGAACTCTTCTCACGTTCCTCCCAAAATGAGTTTTATTGAGATCAACAATTCCTTGCTTACTCTTGTTACTGCTTTATTCAGAGAAAGATCTTGGTTTTCAAGTACCAAGAAAAAATGGACTTTTATTCTATATTTTTGTCGATGTGAGTAATTTTTATTAAAAGGAATGGGGAATCAATCTGTTACAATTAAATCTATGCTGTAAAGAGAGCATAGAGGTCTCTCTGTTAGGAAACCAAAAAATAATCACTCTGGTGTTACAATCTTGGAACTTATCTGTGTATTTATCAAGTTACCTGCCTGTTAATTAATCTTTCCTAATTATAAATTTTTTGTTTGTTTTTAGGGATTGGTGCCAGGAGAAAAAAATGTTAGCCATGTTTGCTTATAGTTATATGGTAACTCTGCATTCAGATTCGTCACACAGTTGTGCCTTTGCTCTCTTGTAACAGAGATGATGACAACAAAGATTTCTAGATTTGCAGCAGAAGTACTGCCTTACTGGCTGTATTTCTGTAATAATAGATTGTAATCCTCAGAGATCAGGAAAAAAGCCCTTTTTATGTGTTGTTCAGTGCTAGCCTTGTTAGCATAATTCAGTTAACACTTAGAATACTGATACTAGCAAAAGGAAAAGTGAAGCATGATCGTAAAATGAAATTATAAACATAAGTAGTTGATCTGGAATTCTTACAAGACTCAGTTTTTTTGCAGAAGATCTATTGCTATTTATTTCATTAACGCCAGAATGGATTTTTTTTTCCCTCCCCTACATCTTGAACTTCCATTTTCCATTTTGGCTGATGACAAAATGTTACAAGATCTTCAAGAAAGTACAATTCTGTTTCTGCTTGTGCTTCTGAAATATTCGTGTTCTGTTGGAACTAAAGCTCCCTCCCGCGTGTGTTCTCAAAACAATACCTTGTTCCTTACTAATATGCCTTATTGCATCCTGTATTGTAAAAAAAAGTGGAACAGATGTCATAATGATTAAAAAAAAAACCCATGTTCTGTTGCTGTTGTTGGGTGTGATACTCATGTAGCTCTTGGTAAAAGGTTCTCAAAGTTTGTGGAAGATCATTATTGTTTCGTCATTTATACATGTATTGGTAGAAGGTCTCAGAGATAAGTTATTAATACAGGAAATCATTCTTGCTCTGATCTTCTTACTGCACAGTTATGCTAACCTAATTTTAATGTGACTGGCTATGTTGTCTTACCACAATGTGTATATTCTAGAGGAATATAATTTTCTCGTGGACAAATATTTGAAAGAAGATTCATAATGTACGCTGTCCTCCGTTTACCAGAGTTGTGCTTGAAATAGAACACCAGGAGTTTCTCTAAATTTCTGGTAACCATGACAACTGTTACTTTAGTGTTATTAGCCCAGTGTAATTTAGTGGAGTAGGTTACTAGAGGTAATTTTTTAGCTACATTAGGATGATACTCGTTATTGCAATTCTAAATAATATTTAGAATTTGTATTTTAAATTATAAAGTCATAATACTGAAGTATGCTCTATACTTTGTGGATTTGTTATTTCAGCAAGAGCCTGACTTTGCAGAGGGGCAGATTTGGGGTCTTGTCCAGGGCCCCTGGATGAGTTCAAGGCAGAGCTGTAATTGAAACTTGTACACTGCTGGCTGCCATGCAGCCGTTCAGTTCTTAGGGCTTAACACATCTAAAATGTTGCTCCGTACGATTTCCTCCCTTTTTCTCCCTTTAGCAGACATTTTATATACACATACCCTCACCCCTTCTCTGTAGATATTTCTTGTTCATTCCTAGAATTATGGAATTTTATTCCTCATAAAAGTTGGCATAAAGAGGAAGACAGACATACTTGTGAAAATGCATAAGTGCTCTGCATTCTGTGCAGGATCTGAGGTGTGTGGGTTTAATTTTGATGTATTTAAATACAAAAAGAGTAGGTAATTTTTATTGTCATCAACTGATATAAAAAACAATTTAGGTGGGAAAATGCATTTTTTAAAAACTCTGCACACGTGGAAAAAGAAGTTAATTCAACCTGGAAGAATTTGAAAAGACTAAAGAAAATAGACAAATGGGAGCCTAATTCTATTGTCTTGTCTTTTATCTTTTAATGTGTGGTGGAGCAAAAAGGGAGTCAAATGACATTCACAGCATTAAACACTTTGCTCTTGTCTTGCACAAGGTGCCAGGCAATGGAAAGCCTTGTCCAGTGTGATCTAGTTTGAAAAGATGTAAATGAATGCCAGTAGGAAAAACAATACAAATAATTTCCTTTAAATGGATGGAAGACATGTCAGAAGAAGAAAGTTTGTTTGACTGTTTCGGTCTATTAATGGATTTATGGTAGAACAGCAGTGTTTTTGAGGGCTGGTTTTGCTACCTGGAAGATTTTTGGGTTATAGTTTGTCACTAATTTCCTATATAAGTATATTTTACATGTATCTCAACCTTAGTAGCTTAATTAGCAGAGGAGAAAAGAAAATGCAGTTTTTAAGGAAGCCACTTCTTTGAACTGTTTTCAGTGTATTTTCATTGCCATAGTCTGTTTGAAGCCCAATTTTCAAAACTTGAATGACATTTCAGTTATTATATCAAAAAGAAATGTGCTAGCTTTATAAAGGTATAACAGAAGACTAGAATTTAGTTAGTAATTTCTCATTATGCCTCTTCAAATTTGTACATCTAACTTGCATACAAGAGACGACATCCACGAAGAAATAGAATCCTGATTGCATACAGATTTATTTTGTCAATGCAGAATGGTGTGCACACGCACACACACCCTGTGACATGAACAGGTCTGTTCTTTAAGAACCCAAATCCGTAATGGTCTTAGCATCCTTTGGAGAACTATGAGGGTTAATATTTAAAGCTGTAGTCTGATCATAAGTACAGGGGCCTCCCCAGACGCTTTGAGCTCGAAATATACACCTTGAAAATCCTATTTTCACATGTCACTTAACCCTTGTGACACCTAAAATTCACATTTGCCAAAGATTCACCTCAGATTTGACAGTGCTGAGCCCAACTCAATTTGTGCCTGCTTCTCCCACTCAGTCATCTAGACAGTGTTTTTAAGCAGTGCTTTAAGAGATTGTTCTCCACAGAAGATGACCCCTCTTTAATGAGTGATTTCAGAGGTTAAATACTCACTCTAAGGTACAGGAGGCAGGTGTGCAGAGCTATCTTTTCTCCTTAAGAAGATTTGAAACTTAATATGTGTATATAGAGTTGGGATTCTTTAGATTGGAGAAGAGGAAGCTCAGGGAGATGTCATCAATGTGTATAAATACCTGAAGGGAGGCTGCAAAGAGGATGAAGCCAGGCTCTTTTCAGTGGTGCCCAGTGACAGGACCAGAGGGCACAACCTGAAACACTTCTTTACTGCGAGCTGACTAAGCACTGGCATGGGTTGCCCAGGGAGGTTGTAGAGTATCCATCTTTGGAAATATCCAGAAGCTGTCTGAATAGGGTTCTGGGCAGCTGGCTCTAGGTGACCCAGTGTGAGCAGGGGGTTGGACAGGATGACATCCAGATGTCCATTCCAACCTCAGCCATTCTTGATTCTGTATTAAAGTGCCTTGACACTCACATTTGCAGGCTCTGTGAAGGTGCCTTTATTATTTCAGCCAACGCCACTCTTCTTAAATAGAAACAGTAAATATTAGCTTACAAAAGAAAGAGAAAAGTGATCACAGGAGTTCCTATGGCATTATAATCTAGAAGATTAGACTTAGTCATAAAGAGTGAAGTCCAGGGTTTAAAATGCATGAACATTCATTGGAATGGGAACTGCAATACAGGTCCTTCCTGCAAGGAATTTGCCCTAAACATAAGGCTAGAGAGAGACTTACTTGGTATCACTCCAACTTAGCTTACATTTAATTGCTCCACAGAAAGTGGAATGACTCTGAAAAGGGGGAGCGAAAATTGAATCAAACCAAGCTGGCAAGTAGGTAGCTCTCTGGGGAGATGAGGGAAGATTGAACTCACGATCCTTCTGAAGGTTCCTAGTTGAAGGTTTTAACTCCTGAACTACTGGCAAGAAGAGTAAACCAGTGCTGCCTTGCACTAGTTGTCTTCTGGATGAAAAGGGACCTCCCTCTGCCTCTTCTTTTAGCATTTTATTTTGAATAAAAACCACTCAGATCCTCAGCTCTAAGAAGGTAGCCCTGACTGATTAATTCAGAGGCCTCACAGTGCTTCATGGAGAAAGCTTCTCCTTTCCTGTCTTGTGTGTGTGCTTCTGAGCAGCATTGTACTTTACAGGTTACATATCACAGTGCTGACAGATGCAATATTTAGATTTTTATTTTTATTTCCTTTGTCAATCTATTGATAAGTCCTCCTTAGAAAATCTTTGTTGTCAGCAAAACTCCCCAAAGCCAATAAGAATCATGACTGCGCCTGGTTTTAAAGGCCAGGTATAGAAGATGTCCAAATATAAGCCCTTATGAGAATCTGATTTTCAGAGAGTAGCGGAATTTTATTAGAAGTCCTCTTTAATGATTTTGCATTCACTTTAAAGAAGAAAAAGGGGGGAAGACAATTGATTCTAAATGATGCAATCACACTTCCACAAGCTGTTGTTTGATCTGCTGTCCACTCATACTCAAAAAAGAAAAAGCTCTCAGCTCTCCCGAGAGCTTCAAAGAAAGCTCTTCAGCCTGATGGTTAAAGCTGAAAGCTCTCTTACCAGTCAATATAGGGAACTAACACGCCAGTAGAAATACAAACTGGTTTTGGAAAGTAAGTTTTGATTTGCTATGCTGCCAAAGTAGTGTGCGCCTTTGAATACTAAAACTGTTGTCATTACTTTTTCAAGACTGTGTTTTGTTTTACATGTCTATTTAATTCTTTCCCATAGTGACAGAGAAAAAAGTACTTAAAATATTAAATAACTTCTTAAATGTTATTTCCATCAATTTCAAACTAATGACTGAATTGAGAAAATCAATCGACCAGCTGAATTTTGAATATTATGTGTTTTCTTAGTGATTTTGGATGTCGTGTGTCCTGAGCACTGACCCTTTTCAGAAGCTTTAAAAACATACCTGTAAATTCATAATCTTGACTGATTTTTGTGCAACATCCAGCATGTGAAGAGGGGTGTTTTTGTGACGCTTATCTGTATTTATTGACTATACAGATTAAAATACAAAACAAACAAAAAAATGCTATTCTTTCTCTTTGATCTAAAGAATGAATTCAGTTAAGAAGTCGCATTCAAGTGTGATTTAAAAATTCTGAATCCATCCATGCTTTCCATATGCTAAACACTGGCTGTTAGTAATGCTTTCCACAGCTTCCAGGAGTTCCTGGGTGTAGTCAGTCTGCGCATCTTGAGAGAAGTGTTGTCAGGAGGCAGAGAAGAGCATTAACATCAATCGCTCCCATCTGCAGAGCCTACCTAGAATTGGTGCCTGGGTCAGCCTGGGACCTGTTTTCATCCTAGTAAATAGTTTCAGATCTGAGAAAAAAGTAGAATTAACTTTTTTTTCCAGAAACTTTGCATTACAATATTAAAAGTTTCAGTGAAAAATACTTGTACTTAATCAACCTGTGGCTTTATTTAAAAAGCAAACATTTTGCTGTTTGCATAAGCAAATTGAAATGTAGCTAAAATATATTATTTTTTTAAAAGCTCAGGAAAATCTGTCAGGTTATGAGAGTATTCCTCATTCTGATTAAACCTCTTGGCTGAGCTTACAGATAAGTTTTCCATCATTTTACATATTTTTCTTAGCTTTTGTAGCAGGATATTCTTTGGAGCTGGATCTTTTACTGTGTTACTGAATTGAGAAAGAAGCCCCTGATTTTGATTGAGGTAGGGGGTAGATACTGTAGCAAAAATAATTAATGTAGCTATTAAGAAGATGCTTTTTAAAGTAAGAGGCTAACTGTTTATTCCTGTCAGAAAGGCATTGTGAACAACTGCTGTTGGAAGCTGCATTTAAACAAGAGTTTGCATTTGGTTTGCAAACTAATCTTCAGTGTTTTAGGCCTGAGTGGAAAAGTGAGCTGACTGTAATCCTTGGTTGCACAGGATGATTCAAGGATTCTTTCTTTTTAGACAGAAATTCATCTGGTTCTTGCCTATATGTGCTCTGAACAGGTATGGGGACCTTCTGATCGATGCCTAGAAAAACTCTCTTATCATTCCTATGGCTGGGAATAGATTTCTCTAAAGCAGTTTGTGTTGCCATCATGACTTCCAACAGTTTACATATTTTTTTAATTTGTTATTTTTTTTACTTTTTTCTTCAGGTGCAGAAACCTTACCTTTCCCGACAGGCTTCCTGAGGTCAGCATTGTATTCATATTTGTTAATGAAGCTCTCTCAGTGATCCTGCGCTCCATTCATTCAGCCATTGACCGGACTCCTGCTCACCTGCTCAAAGAGATTATTTTAGTTGATGATAACAGTAATAATGGTAAGAGGTTTTGGGTCTGGGTTTGTTGGGTTTTTTTCTTTCCCCTTAGAGGATGGAGCATACATGAGAATCATTTAATTCTGGTTCCTGCTTTTCCCATTGACATTTCAAATGTTGTCAGTGTATTTACTCCCTTCTTCATCCTACAGTCTTTCTGGGCTGTCTTCAAATACACATAAATAGGGCATGTTAAAAGGAGTGTGTACAAAGATGGGATGCTGTTTCTTTATGTTTAAGGTGTTTGGTAAGCAAAATTTTAACTGTAACAATAGATTAGAGTCCTAAGAACTTTTAGTACTTTAGACTGCTTTCAAGATTATATGCTTTCTGTGCTCTTCCTGTTTCAGTTGTATGTTTGCATGTGCATTCTCCCGTTCTCTTTTGTATAAAACATCTTTCTGTGTTTTAGACATCTCTTTTAATTTCCATTTCTCTCTTCTCCTCCTTATTGGCAGCATTTACCTTGCTGCTTTTCTAATGCATATACCCAGATTTTGCTTTTGTCTGAAGGACTAGACTGCCCACATCTGATTGCTCGGTGCTTACCCTAGGTGTTTGTCAATGGGGCCATACTGGGCATTATTTACAAGTCTTATTTTCTGGCAAAGTTAGTGATGAAATTTTAATAAACATAGGATGCTGAGCTTAAAGAAAAAATTTGCGCTGCTGGGGTGTTAATTCTGAACTCCTAAAATAAAAAGGTGAATCTGAATTTATTCTGTTGAAGGCAAATGCTGAACAAAGGGCTTCTCTTATCCTTGCCATCATTACAGCTGTTGTGTGATCCCTGTAGCTAGATCCTGTGACTCACCGATGATTATAAATGTATCTCAGATTTGTACAGAAAAGAAACTCACTGGGAAACAAGTAAATAAGTTCCTCACCCCAGGCTATGCACTTCATCATCTCCTCTTCTGCTGACTATCTGTGAAGGAAGAAATAAAATCTTGACTCTTTAAAGTACGCACAAAACCCAACAACTTGATGTACGCTTATGTCAACTCTGATTCCAGTTCCAGTGAATAATACTGTGTTTTAGAGTTACCTAAGGCTGACCAAGATTTTCTTGAAACACCTACTCATGGAACAGTGTGAGCAAATTGGCATGCAGGATTTATGAGTTGCTCTTAGTTCATGGCACAATTTATGATGCAGCAATGCAATGAAGTAAATGGAAAATCACATGAAACAGTAAAATGGTTTGGGTTGGAAGGGATCTTAAAGAGCATCCAGTCCAACCCCCCTGCCATGGGCAGGGACACCTCCCACCAGACCAGGCTGCTCAAAACCCTGTCCAGCCTGGCCTTGAACACCTCCAGGGAGGGGGCATCCACAACTTCTCACCTCTTCCAGTGCTTACCACACTCATAGTGAAGAATTTCTTATGTCTAATCTAAGTCTGCCCTCTTTCAGTTTAAAGCCATAAACCATTGTCTTATCACTACATGCCCTTGTAAAGTCCCTCTCCAGCTTTCTTGTAGGCCCCCTTCAGGTACTGGAAGGCAGCTATAAGGCATTCTCTTCTCTAGGCTGAACAACCCCAACTCTCAGCGTGTCCTCATAGATGAGATGCTCCAACCTCTGATCATCTTTGTGGCCCTCCTCTGGACTCCCTCCAACAGGTCCCTTCTTATGTTGAGGGCCCCAGAACTGAATGCAGTGCTCCAAGTGGGGTCTCATGAGAGTGGAGTACAGGGAGCGAATCACTTCCTTCGACCTGCTGGTCATGCTTCTTTTGATGCAGCCCAGAACGTGGTTGGCCTTCTGGACTGCAAGCACACATTGCCAGCTCATGGCGAGCTTTTAATCAACCAGCACCCCCAAGCCCTTCTCCTCAGGACTGCTATCAATCCCTTCTCTGCCCAGCTGTATTTGTGCTTGGGATTGCCCTGACCCAGGTGCAGGACCTTGCACTTGGCCTTGTTGAACTTCATGAGGTTTGTATGGGCTCGCATCTCAGGCCTGTTAACATCTCTCTGGATGCCATACCTTCCCTCCAGCATGTTGACCACACCACAAAGCTTGGTGTTGCTGGCAAACTTACTGAGAGTGCACTCAATCCCACTGCCCATGTCCCTGACGAAGATGTTAAACAGTGGCTGTCCCAATACTGACCCCTGAGGAACGCCACTCATCACTGGTGTCCACTTAGACATCTGGCCATTGACTGCAACTCTTTAGAGTGCAACCATCCAGCCCATTCCTTATTCTCTGAGTGGTCCACCCATCCAGCCCATGCCTCTCCATTTCAGAGACAAGGATGTTATGTGGAACAGTGTCAAACACTTTGTACAAGTCTGCATTGATTATATCAGTTGCTCTTCCCTTATGCAGCCGCACTGTAACTCTATTGTAGAAGGCCACCAAATTTGTTAGGCACAATTTGCTCTTAGTGAAGCCATGCTGGCTGTCACTAATCACCTCCTTATTCCATGTGCCTTAGTGTAGTTTCCAGGAAGATCAGCTCTATGATCTTGCTGGGCACAGAGGTGAGACTGTCTGGCCTGTAGTTCCCCAGGTCTTCCTTTTTCCCCCTTTTTTAAAAATGGGGGTTATGTTTCACCTTTTCCAGTCAGTGGGAACTTCACTGGGCTGCTATGACTTCTCAAATATGATGGACAGTGGCTTAGCAGTTTTATCTGCCAGTTCCCTCAGGCCCTGCGGGTTCATCTCATCAGGTGCCGTGAACTCGTGCACGTCCGGATTCCTTAGATGGTGTCAATCCTGATCTCCTACAGTGGGCAGTTCGTCGTTGTCCCAGTTGCTGCCTTCTGTGACTTTGGTGGTGTGACTTGAGAACTTGTTGGTGAAGACTGAGGCAAACAAGTCACTGAGTACCTCAGCCTTCTCCACATCCTGGGTAACCAGGTCTCCTGTTTCCTTTCAGAGAGGGCCCACATTTTCCCTAGCCTTCCTATTATCACTGATGTACCTGTAGAAGATTTTGTTGTTGTCCTTGATGTCCCTGGCCAGCTTTAATTCTATCAGGACTTCAGCTTTTCTAAACTGATCCCTGGCTTCTCAGACGACTTCTCTGTATTCCTCCTAGGCTACCTGTCCTTGCTCCCACCCTCTGTAGGCTTTGGTTTTTTGTTCTGAAAGCCTGTCATCACTGTGACGGGCTCATTAACAAATACAATTTGCACTCGGCTCCATGGGCTTGTCAAAATTATTATTTTTCTTTATTTTGTACCTGAAATAGATAAGAAATCACCAGAACCACTTAGTCTTTCAAGGAGACCTGTTCAGCCTCATTTTGCGTTAGTACCGGTATTGGTACTGTACAGTATCATATTTTTACAGTTGGCTGTGTCTTTTATTCATGCTTGCCTTTCTTACTCTCCAGTGCCTTAAATCCTTAGGTTCCTGGCCCCAGACAAGAGGACAGGAATTGACAGGAAGGTAACCTTTGGTTGGCTGTCTTGGCTTGTGTTACATGTCTCACTGTGCAGAGTGATACTTAGTCTGCTAGAAAAATTCAGCTCTCTCTGGGATTTTCTGCTACTCTTCTAACCCTTTCTCTGGCATCTCTTCCCTGAAGTAGTAAATTAGATTCCTACAGTCCTCTTTATCCCATAATGTATGCTGAAGACCTGGTAATAGGCATCCATTTGGAGAGGATAGATGTTTGGTAGGAAAGGGAGTGATTGTAAAGATGATTTATGGGCTTTTCTATTATTAGTTTAAATCCTGAAATATTTATTTTACAATTTACTTTTGCTTTTACAATATTCTATTTTCATTTTTTTTCTTCCTTCTAGCATTGCTGAAACTAGTCCTTTATATTTAGTGTCATTCTATGTTTTTGTTAGTAGCTCTTTAGCTTGCAAGTGTTGCTGCTTGTAAGATAAGTGGGTTACTCTGGGTTTCCCTGTAATGTTACCTGAGGGGGCAAAAGCTTGCTTTGTGCTTGCATCTGGCTCCAGACTCTGCTTCTCGCAGAGACCTGTCAGAATCCTAGTTATAAGTGGTCTGTTTGCTCTCAGGCTTTCGCTAGGGATGGCGCCTTTTGTAACTCGATGTAAGGTTTTTTTCCCTGTGATGCCACAGTCGTGGATTTCACAGGCAGGAAACATCACAGTATGGGAAGTGACTAGAAAGAGGAAGTGAGAACAGAGATCAGGCAGAGTGTAAATGAACACGTTTTCCCCTTTGAGTCTCTGGCGCTATTGGATTGGATTCACATAGCATAGTGATTTAAAATAAAAGCAGATATGATGATTTGCACTAGAGGAGGGCACCAAAAATTCCTGTTTCTAAGGGGAAGCAATATACTGGTAAACTGGTATAAATTCTCACTGTGAGCCAAATTCTGAATCTAGTAATGAATTCATCCCTTGTTTCAGTAGATCTCTGTTTCAGAAAAGAGCAGTGGAAGAACTAGTTCCGCAAGGCTGATTGCAGAAACCGTATATTCAAGTGAATGGTCAAAGTCTGTACATGTCTTGAACAATATAAGCTATAGTATTCCATTTCATGCACTTCAGGGTATGTCAAGCAAATTGTCTATGACTTTCTCTAAACCTCAGTGCAGTTTTTCAAGATCTATTTCAGTAGAATCCAGTGAACATCTTTGGGAAGTTTACCTTAATTAAAAAATAAAAATAAATCCAGTTGGGAAACTGAAAATGTCAGTGTGTGCCATTTAAAAGCAGAAAATAAACTTAACAGATCTGAAAATTTTGATTACTTATTTGAATAAAGCTGTTTGTATGACTTAATGTGTTCATTTCACCATACCGTCTCTTCCAGTGGAATTCTGATAAACATAGCACTGAAATGTTTCATATATGCTGTTAGGTATGTTAGTATTAAAATTCAGTTTAATTGAAGGTTAAGAAATTTGCATTTCAGTGACTACCTATGTGCTGCATAATGAGAACAAAAGATTCATTAAAGAAAACCAAAACAACGAAAAACCAAAATTAAAACCAAATATCAGTGTTTTTCATTTGGGTCTCAGTCGCATTGGTGTGAAATAGAGCAACTGCACTGATTTCAGCTGTTTTACTGTAGTTGTAAGTGCTGTCTGTCAGATCAAAATCTTTCCCATTCTCCTCAGGAACACTGTCTGCTTTTCTGAGATAATGTACTCATTGCTTTATAACTTGGAAATAAAAGAATTTATTCATTTTTGCCTTTAGAAGTAGCAGAGTTTTCCAGTTGACTCCATGCAATTGAGGAGAGGGATTTGCAAAGAAGAGACTTTAAACAAACTTCAAGTGACCATGCCCATGACTGCTGATAGTCTATTAGACCTCAGAAATGTATTTAGAAAAAACATTGCATGAGCTGGAGACTACTGCAGTAGTGTTTTATTCACTCTCTGGCTTGTTGTGTCCTGCCCTTTGGGGACAAGGTGGTGATCTTCTGTGCCACTGGAGTCTTGTCTTGCCTTTTGAGTCCTTTTGCTGGTATTGAGCCCTGCTGCATTAT
Source organism: Mesitornis unicolor (assembly GCF_000695765.1). NCBI lineage: Eukaryota > Metazoa > Chordata > Aves > Mesitornithiformes > Mesitornithidae > Mesitornis > Mesitornis unicolor. The sequence continues at coordinate 61,628 of NW_010181872.1, forward strand.
GAAGCAGCTCTGGAAGACTTTTTAAGATGATTTGAAGCCAAGATGTGTTCAGCTTCATGGGGAGGCGGTATACATTAATGTGTCCAGAGTATGCCTTATCACATTTTATATTATAGCAATAATTATCAGCCTCTGTGACTTTTTTTCATATTGAAGTTAATAATAAATGTTACAGTAGAGACTCAGATTTTGTAAGGTTTCTTCCTTTTTCTTTGAATCATTACTTATGAATGAAATATTCTAACATGCTCAGTTTAAAGATTCTTAGTCTTTGTCCTGAGATTTCCATGAATACAGGTATTGAATTGCAGTAAAAATTCTGGGTATCACAGAATGCTAATTTTATGACTTCCAGTGTCCAACAGAATTAGCGCAGTGTCCAGCGGATTTAGCACAGTGTGGTAGAAAGTGGGTCAGATGCAACTGCATCACCTTTGAGAAATTTGCAACGTAGTCCTCAAAACTTTGAATAAAAAGAAGCTTTTCAAAAAGCATCCAGAGCATTTGGTTAGCAGTGTTATATTTCTTCTCTGGTTACTTTTAAGGGGTGTTTGAGAACAGAAGATTGATTTATATTTTTTTCTTTACAACAGCATTGTGGATAAACCTTCAAAAGTACTGTTCAGATGTATGCTGGATTTCATATTACAGCATAATTTGAAGATTACTTACTTGTACTCGTAAGTCTTTCTTACTCAACTATGAATGTTGATTTTAAAAACCTATTAATAACAATCTCCTGGAAAAGGCTTTAGGACTTAGTGTCCTTCTGCTTGACTTCTTGTTCTTCTCTTACTTCAATGCCAGCAAAGTTCAAAGGCAAATGAAAACATTTAAAAACAACACTTCCCTCTCTTGGAAGTGTTCAAGGCCAGGTTGGATGGGGCTTTGAGCCACCTGGTCTGGTGGGAGGTGTCCCTGCCCATGGCAGGGGGGTTGGACTGGATGATCTCTAAGGTCCCTTCCAACCCAAACCATTCCATGATTCCATGAAAAAGCCATTTCATTCAAAACTTCGTTCAAACCTGCATACACTTTTGGGCCATGTCTTATGCATTGTGAAGACTTTGCTTTATCTGCCTATGTTCATTTACCCTATCAGTTAAAGGTCTCGATGCTGAAACCCTTATTAGTACACAAGCAAACTTCCAGTATTCTTGGCAGAGATTTACATGAAAAAGAGCTGTGTAACACTAGTTACGAATCAGATGCTAAAAGGTCTATATTTTATGTATAGACCAGGAAATCTGTCTCTTTTTTAGACTTGAGAACCACGTTAGCTGTTGTTACGAACTGTGCATTTTGCTTGCTTAGTAACGTTTAGCAGTGAAACCTGAATAAATGAAGGCAATGTCTACAGTTACATGTTCTGTGCTGATGCTAGGACTGCAGTGAGGTGTGTCTTTGCCTGTGTGCCAGCTACTGTGGATGCATCTGAAAATATGTAAGAAGAAAATAGCCAGAAGCAGAGCCTAGTCCGCTGGCCATCTATTTCAGCAGAAGTTAGCAGAATGGAAATGTTGTTCTTCTGAGGTGTGAGGGAATGAAGTATCTGGACACTTCGGTTCATATCCCAGCGATGACTGGCCATGCAGCTCAAAACTATTGTGAAACAAATTAAGAAACACTAATGTAAATGGACTGTGACATTTATATAAAGAACAGTAGATCCTGAAGATGATGTGCCCTGGAGTGCCTGCAGACTGTCTCCTCTTACTTGTCGGTTCTTGTGACATTGTAATTGATTCCTACTTTGAAGCAAAGAGATTGTGGAGTAGGATATCAAAAGGACGTGAGCAATGGAACAGAATGGAGAGGGACTTTGCTGATTAAGAAGGTTATCTGTCCCAACAATTCTTGCCCCTCTTTTGCAGTGATTTATCACTCTTCACACTTTTTTTTCCAGCTGTGTTTGTTCCTTCTTTTTTCATCCAGGGGTAGTCTGTATCCTTGGTCTTTCTTCCCTCAGTCCACTTTCCTTTTCCTTGTTCCACGCTGGCAGTCTGCTCTTTTCAGATGCTCACTTCCTCACACCCATTCTGTACACCTTATCCTTCTTTATATGAGCTTGTATCCGACAGTCAGAGTCTTCACTTTCCGTGTTCCTGAATTCCAGTGTATCTGCTCCACCCTAGTATTTGCTGCTCTTTCTCGCAAAGTGCACTCCTCTGTTTTTGCCGTCTCATCATGCAGCTCCCCCTTGCCTCTAGCCCCAGTAGTTAAACTCCTGCCTGACTCATCCATCCATCCATCCATCCATCCATCCATCCATCCATGCCTGCCTTTCCTCCTTCCCCCAGCAGTATTCTGCTCCTTTCTTTGTGGCCTATTTTTATCATTCTCCCATTTTCCTCCTTCTTTCTCTCTTGACACCTCCTTTTCAGTCATGTTTTTCCATTTTCTTTTGCTTTAATATAATGATATTGTGTTATTTTAGATCAGTGTTTCTAACTCTCCCATATGTGAACTCTATACAGTGTCAGGTTCAAATGTTGACTTGCATTCAGTCACACGTGGGGGTGGGAAAAGCATCCGTTGCTGGAGGGAAGACTCTGATTTTTGTAGCATAGTTGTATGAAAGTGGTTTGATAACCAGCATGCAGTTTGCTTTGTTTTATAATGGGAACTGTCACATTCTCCATTCTTTATAACCGATGTGGAAGGTCCTTTGTCTTTGTTTTCTGGAAGGTTAGGAAAGTGCTGTGGGAGTGAGGTGGGGCTGCAGGACCACTGCAGCTGAGCGTGGCTCTTCCAGTACATCCTATAGGACTCGCATGTCTGCTGGGCCATTTGCCTCTGTGGAAGTGTGTGCTCAGCAGGTGTTTGCAGTGACAAAATGGCCTTTCAAAAGAACAGTTATTTTAATCATCTGCAATATAGTAGAGTTCAGTCTGTTTGCATGGTTGGAAAAGCCAACTTCAATGTGTGTGTGCAAGCTGATATAATAACGACTGTCCACATCAGGAGTCATCAGTGGGCAGTCTCCTGACATCAGAGTTTTTGATACAGGTGTTCATATAATACTATGAACTGAATTCTTCCTAACCAGCAGTTGTTGAAAGTTGATATGTCGTCATCTTAGCTTTTATTCCATCCATGAGGTAATTTAACTCATTCAATCCTGATAACACTTGCAGTGTTGCAGTCTAATAAATACTTTTTTCTGTGTTGGATTCAGTACAGGAAGTCCAAGAGAACAGAGCAGCTCATTCTAGCACCAGCATTTTCTATACTTGCAGTTTAATGTAGGCAGCAGAATAGAGAAGATGTTATTTTATGTAACTCCAAACCTTATCACCAGGTATTTCTTTTTTTCAGGATAGTTTTAAACTCTTCTGTTAGCAATGAGGAATTTATCTCATGTGCATTGGAAGTGGTGTGGGCTGGTGGCATCTTTACTCTGAAAGTGCCAGCCTATAAATGCTGCCTTGGTCCACTTCTCCGTGTCATCACTGTGATTTGAGCCTAAAGTTACTAGAGATCTCTGAGAAATTGCTTGTTTGAAATATAAAATAAATATATTTTATAAAAAATCTAAAA
>NW_010181873.1:0-275 GCF_000695765.1 Mesitornis unicolor
ATTTGTGCATAGCTGCAGGGAGACTTTTTTTTGCTGCAGCACACGAGCCCATCCTGACACCAGAGACCTCAAATCAGCAGAGGAAGCAGTTGTCCATGGAGGCAGACCCAGAGCTGAGAGTTAGGCCCCTCTCCCCAGCCAAACCCTCATCTCCAGCCCCCAGCTCCAGTGAAGCCCTGGAAGGGTTTACAACCCTGACTTCTCCCACTGTTCTTGAGCAAGCTCCCTCCAGCCCCACACATCGCTCTGAGGAGGGGTAAGAGACCTCCTCAGCC
>NW_010181874.1:0-13103 GCF_000695765.1 Mesitornis unicolor
TCTAAGTGGTGTAGCAGCTTGCTAACCACCTAACCACCAGGATTATTATCCTGTTGTGAGAGCAGTGATCAAAGTGCATCTGTAAAATGTAAAACATATGTCTTAAATGCAAAGGAACTCATTGACCTCTCTGTCTAAAAAGATAAGTTAGCAGTTGTGATCCAGGATAGCAATTTGGAGAAGTTGAAGAAAAAGTCAGTTCTTCAGGTCATAGGGGTGGTTCTCCTGCCAGATTCTGGATGTGACCACCTAAGTCTGTTGAAATTAATGCAAATCTGTTGACTTCAGTAGACCTGGGTTCAGAGAAGGGAAGTTTCTTCCTAAGGCTTCTGAATTCTTGTTTACTAATATGGGTCTGTGGGTTCCTGTTGGATACGTTCTTTTAACCAAACATTTGATTCTGAATGATCTAGCTGGAGTTGGCTGCAATGGTGCAAGGAGAAGTCTTTTAAAGCTGCCTCTGAAGAGTACTTGGTGTAATGTCTTGTTTCACTACCTTCTGTTATGAACCCACATGCTGCTGCAATTGTCATGTAACAGTGGAGGAAAGGAACCCTTCTGCTGTCCTTAACAAAGTTGCATGGCACTTTGCTCTGAGGATCTAGTTATTTTCAAAATACAAAAGGGGACTAAATAAAGCTCTAGAGAAATATTTTAGCTGTTTTAGAAAAAAGTGATTGCATGTGCATTTTGTTAAATGAGTTTGGGTTTTATAAAGATGGGTTTGAAATTCTTAATTAAGTACACCAGAAGTAAAAATCTCTGGTTAATCAACAGAACGCGCATTTAGGTAACAGTCAGATGATGAGCAGCACAAGTCTCCAGAAAGCTGAAGCTAGTAAAGAGGAATAAAGCTTTACAGAAGTCGCCTGCTTCATTTCATGATGACACTCTGCTTTAGACTACTTACAGGTCAGGGAGTATACGATTCAGCTTCATTCTTCCCATGCTTCTACTCTGTAAAATAGCCACTGATCCACTCTGTGAAGTTCAGTGACTACCTAATGGCTTGTCTTACACTCTGCTAATGTACAGCAGTGTTGAGGGCAAGGAAGGGAGCAACCACGTCACTTCAGTCAATGCAGAATGAGAAAAGAAATTTTTTTCCAATTGCCAACCACCAAAAGAAGAGAAGAAAGAATTACAGATGTAGCTGAAAGGAAAGCATGTGCTTTATTTCATTTAAAACTCCAGTATCAGGAATATAAAAGACGCATTTTCCTTCCACTGAAGAAGAATGGTTGACTCTGCGTATTAATCTACACAAAGATTTTGCAAAGCCTTATAGGCTAATAGTCCATACCTAGGATCATTTTAGCTGTGTTATTAAACTTTGAATAATTTTGTCTGGCCAAAAGCCTACGTTTTTGTCCTAGCTCTATAATAAACAAAAGCTCTGTTTTGTAAGATCAAATTTACTTGGTAAGTGAGTTCTATTTTTACCTGTAATACATAATCCAGAAAGGATTCAGACTTAGGTTTGTCATCCTTCTGATATGTATCTGTTTGTGATAAGGGAATCATGATGCTCTGGTACAATCAATAAGTGGTGTTTGACAAATTAGAGACATGTAGGTGTGTCTGTATGCCCATATTTACATGCCTATGATTTTGTACTTGGATGTCAAACCTCAGCTGTCCATGTTGTCTTTGTGATTGTGTTCATTTTATGTCTATTTTGACACAGAAGTAAGAGCTTCCTTTACTAAGGGCCCCTGAGAGCAGAAAGAAATGCAGACTCAGGTCTTGCCTTTGCATGCAGTATAGATGTTCTTGTTTCAGTTGCTTGCTCCTTGTTCTCCAGGCCTCCAGTGAGGTCCTGGTGCCCTGCTCTCTCCACTTCATTGTGATCTTTCTTGCACAAAGCCCCAGTGGCAGTGCTGGAGCCTCTTCTCAAGGGGTTGCATGTGCTGCAGTGGAGGCTCACCCTGGCGTAACCTCCTGGTATGAGAAACTGCACAGCTGCAGGAGCAGGATGAGAGAGGGTGAGTGGGATCCTGCCTTCCAGGTGGTGATTTATACCAAGTTCTTTTCTGGCATGAATAGATGCAGAGAAGTAAAAGACTTCAGCAGTAGCAGGTTGTTCTCCTACAGCATCTTGTTTTCCCACAAAATAATTGCAGTGATGCAAGGTTAGAGCCATTCATCCTCAGGTTTGATGACATCGATCTAAGTAGTCAGACGGATGCATCTAAAAGGTCACACAGTTAAAGAATGGGCAGATTTGCAGAATCTACAAAGGATGCAGAAATTTCACCCACCTTTGCTTATTTTGCCCACTGTAAATAAACAGAGTGGTGACATTAACTTTTGGATCAGATATCATGCTTGGATGTTCTGGACTGGGACCATCTGTGGTTTCTGTTAGTAAAACACCTGTTACATGCTGCATTTTTTTTTAAAGTAGTCTTCAACACTGTGATGTGGGTCCTTGGTTCATACACATACTTGGAACAAACTGTGTTTGGTATATTTAATAGGCTACAGATTTTATCCTGATGTTTGATGTTTTGTTTATAGTCAATTTGACTATCAAAGCATTTATGAAAACATATTCAGATTTTTTTGCTCTTATAATTTGTGATACTGTTTTCCATATGCTCAAGATGTACTGCGTCTGCTCTTTTTCTTATGTGAGTGGCAGTTTTACTGTGCACAGAGCTGATAATAAAAGGTTATTGTTGACAGTTCAGTCACAGTATAAAGTTCTTACAGCTTTTAAACATGTAAAGATGTTTAATTTGTTTTTAATTAGCATTTTGGTGCTTAACTTAGAGTTGTAAAAAATGTATTATCTTGTAAAGCAAGCTGGAATAATGAGCTTTAACTGTGGATGCTCTGGATGCTAGAAGATTCATCAGTACTGCTGTGCAGCTACCGGCTTGTTTTTTTAGGAGTATTACTAAAAAAGTTGTGTGGGAAAATATAAAACAACCCACTAGCAATAAAATGTCTTGTAGAAAAAAAATCCTGCAGCAGCACCAGAAGCAATGGACAAAGCTGGGTCTAAAATTTAGATTTAAAATTAAAATTTTAAAATTTAAAATTTAGACAGGACAGCATGGGCTATGTGCCTGTAACTACACTCAGTCAATCAAATCTGGCATCAGGATTTTGTCTTGTTAATATATCTAGCCATTAAAGACAAAAAAAAGAAAATACCAAAGATCTTGATTTGGCCTTTTGTAGTTCTCCACACAATATTGGTGCTTTTAAACTGTTCAGGGCTGGCATTACCATTGTGCTGCTGTAGTGTCCTTCATCCACCCAGCGTGTGTGGCACATGTGAGAGCAGCACAGACTTGCCTGTCCCAGCTCCAAACCGTGCTTCTGGGCTCATCCCTGAGGCCAGCCGTGGCTCCACAGGTGAGACACACAGCTGGAGCCAGCTTCCTCCTGGCTTCTGTCCTAAGTGATTCTGGTTGTAATGCCATGTTTTCCAGGCATCTGCGTACCTTTCTGCTTCAGCCTAAACATACATTTCACGTAAGCTTTCTGAAGAGCTCTTCCTGGTTATTTGCTTTCTGTCCAGATGGTTGTAAACTGAGAGGTGCAGTGGAATCCTGCATGCATCACTTTTCCTCATGGTGGAATCCAGGCCCGTGACTTTTCCAGCAGAAGGTTTTTCTGTGTCATAAATCATTGCACTCACATTCCCTATTTAACCTAGAAATACACAAATAGGCACCATAAGTGGCATATTAGATAAGTATATCTTTGAAAAAAGACAGATGGTTTGAGTAGTAAATAAGGGACATGCTTAAAGGAGTTCAATAATTAAAAACAAAGATCTCAGATATCACGGAGTTAAATAACAAAATGAAAAGACACAAACTAGGTGTAAATCAGTCAACTGATTCATCTTCTCTTTCATCAGAGAGTGAGAATTTTTCCATAGATACTTTTTTATTGCCTACACTTGACAGCAGGACATGGGGCAACTTCTTTGTGTAGTCTAGAAATGAAAAAACTTGTCTAGAAATGAAAATCAGAACCATTAAAAAAAAGTGTCTAAACAGAACTTTTTAAGTTTTGTGATTTGTTTTCTTTTTATTCAAAAATATTTAACTATATTCTCCTTGGATTCCTGAATAGTTTTAGTTGAAGCAAGAATAATAATTTTAATTTTAGTATTTCTAAAATGATCACAGTAACTGTAGACTTAAGTATGTGAAAATTCTAATGGTTTCCACACCTCAACTGTAGAACATTTTATAATGCCACAAAATAAGAAAATGTTTAAAATTACAGAAAGAGGAGAAGAGTAATCCACTGTACTCTTACCTCAACAAGGGGCTTGACAGTAGAAGCATCAGTAATGAGTCTGGTAGTAGAGAGTGGGTTTAGGGTAGAAGAATTAGTCTTTGATGCCCATTTCTTCCTTTATGCAATCCTTACAACAACATTCCCTTGCACCACATCTTCTGTAAGAAGTGTATTACTTTTTGGGTCGCATCAAGATCAGTCTCTCAATCACAATTCTTTATTTACATTTGAACTTCTGGTACAGAATTAATTAAATATCGTATTAGTCCTATAAGGTAAACATAAATTCCATAAGGCTTTGGAAAATAAATTCCAAAATTAGTTTACTTATTTCTAAGCTATGTCCATACATTTTATTTTAAATACCATTTGGATGTCCTTTCATTACAGTTATTAAAAAACATATCTATTTATGCTGTGTTACCTCATGACTAGGAGCAGAGATGCAGACCTAAAACATAAAAGTGAAATATATTGCAGTAGGTGGCTTTTAAAAGACACATATTTTATTCACCATCTGTCATGTTGGTTTGCAGCCAATATCCAGCAGTGAGTTTTATAACTGCTTTGGGATTAATGGAGTATTGAAGAAGCAATGAACATTTTCACAGTTGTTTAACTTGTTGCTTTATTTCTCCTTTTGCATTAGTGTTATCATCCTGCTGCAACAGTTATTAATAATAGGCATAATAAGTGTATTGCGTGCAGCACACATTGCTAATAATGATAACAACAACAACAACAACAACATACATCACAGACTTCTGAAAGAATGAGACAAAGGCACTCTGGCTAAAACTTCACACACTTTCTGCTCTCTTGGAGTTCTCCCAGAGCAGTATGTGTCTCCTTGGGAGCCCAAGCAAGCCAGCAGCACGTCTCATACAAACATGTCAGCTCTGTGTCCATCCCCTGCCCTCCAGCTCTAACCAGCAGCTACTCAGATGTTGTTACCTGACAGGTCATCCAAAATCTGAGCGTCTTTATCCGGTGAAGCTTTTCCAGCACTGCTCAGCAGAAATTTGCTGCTTATTGGTAGTATTCCAGAATTGTTGATTAATAAAAAGGAAATGCAAAATCCTGGTTGATGATACACAGAAAATTAGTACAACAAAAATTGATACAGTACTTCTTCAAAACTTTGCCAATAAGAGATGATATCCCTAAGAAGCACAAAAGACAGAATTTTCAGTAGTGATTCTGCACATTATAAAGTACAAAATTTTCCCGAAATTTCCTGCCCTGTTCTTTTTCATAATGCTCCCAAATTCCGCATTGAATTTCTGAGGGGCAACAGTCAAAAGAAACATTTCTGACTTCAGTTGCCTTATCCAGCAGGTGAATCAGATTGATAACTCAGTGTTAGTCATGTAGCTTCAAAAATATCAGCAAGTCTTTGGAGATTCCATCTCTTTAGGGGATATTGAGAATAATATTTGAAAATATTTTCAAAGTATGTTCAGAATTTGTGATATTCATAATAGCAAATCATCTGAGATAACAGAAAGGTATTTTGCTGAAAGATAGCCTGTGCACTATTAGAATCACATCACTTTCTCCAGCTAAAGGTAGAGTTAATCAATTCAAGGTTTTTTTTACCTAGAAAGCTCTTACTCTATTTTTTATAACACTAAGTGTCTGGACTCAAAATACTCTCAAAAGTTACAAATCTTCAGTCTTTCAAGTTATAATGTAATCTTGATACATACAAGTTGAATGAAAGACTTTTTTGCCCGCAGTTAGTGGGATAGGAACCATGTGAACAGTGTGAAGCTGGATTTTTGCAGAGAAGTCAAATACCAGTCTTTGGGGAGGGGGGAGTGTGGAGGGGGTAATGGTGTCTGTCTGTGTGTGTGTGTATATGCTCTCCTGCAGCTCACTAAGCAAAACTCAATTCTAAAAAACTGATAGCTAGAAAAAAGTATGTCTTCATATGCTACCCATAAGACTGTGTCCAAAGCCACCAGAGGATGACCTGTTGAAGGAGCTGACATTATTGCTAATTACAATCTTCTGTTTAAATGATTAAGATCTGGAAGTCTGCTCCACATAAATTTCTGTAGAATAGAAATTCCAGTGTTCCCAAAATTGCAAAGGTCATAAAATCATGACCGGCACAGGGTGAAAGTGAATCACTGCGTAATTTTGTCCATTTACTGTCTCTCCCAGTAGAATAATAGGGATTATGAAAGAAAACCAAATGGAGACAGATTCAAAACATAATTCTGAAAGATTGATATGTGGATGGTCTTCCTGCAGAGTGCTGTGCTGCTAAAAGTTTTCATGGACTCACAGAACACTGGACAAGTCTAGGAAAAAGCAAACCATTAAGGGTCATGAAATACACAGAAACCACACTGAGACCCGTGCCTGTCCTTGGCTTCTTCAGCACGCTCATATCCCTGCCGATGTCTGTATTCTCCTTCAGTCACTTGCTCTGGGACACAGTCAGAGAGAGGATATTGAGCTGTACATACTTTGAACCTGATCTGCTGTAACCTTTCATTCTTATCTTCCTTCTATTAATTCCAAATTGTGGTGAAAAGGCTGACATTGCAGAACTTCCAATAACCTAAAGTATGATATGATGTCTCTCTTATACAGAGAAATCTTATTTTTATATAAATATCTCTATGTGTCATACATAGGGTAGGTTATCTTTTATAATCAAACAGCATCTTTATAGGTGAATAATAATAATTTCTGAAAATGCTATAGGAACACAGAAGAATTTTATTTTGTTCATTTTAAGGAGCTTCCATTCATTTTACTTAGACTTACATTCAAATGCATTAGATTCTACGGCCATAACATTAGGCATAAAGTTAAAATCCGTATTTAATATAAGGTAATATTTAATAAGGTAAAAGAAAATGGATCAATATCGCAAAGTAGAAATGAAAACTTACAACTGTTATTTCAAGCCCTTTCATTACAACTAGCTTACTTGCAAAATACATTTAAATTTTGGGAAAATTGCATATTTCATTAGAATGATTTAGTGTTGATATTCTTTGCATCAGACTTATTATCAGGGTTCATCTTTTGTAAAACTGTGTTTCTGAAGATGTTAAAACTGCCAAAATTTGGCACCTACTTCTTGTGTCCCACTTGGAAGTGCTTTTTTAATTCAAGACAGATGGGGTAGGGGCTTTTTGAGGTCGTGATTCAGTGCAGGAGCCTAATTGAAGTGTTCTGAATTGCTTCTTGGATCTTCTCCACCAGCCAGTGGCTATATAGTGAGATTAGTCTCCCAAACCTTGACACATGAATTAAGTGTTTCATGTAACTATCCCTTTGTGCCGCTCTCTTAAGTTGCTCCACACCATGCTTATATGTTCCATGGGCTAAATTGCCACAGGCTCTACTTGTGTAAGACTGTAAACGATTATAATCAGGATTACTGCTACAAGGGTCCGTAAATCCTCCAAAGCAAGACTTTCCAGCTGTGCCTGTTCAACTCCCATCACAATCAGGCCTGATTCTTGCCTTGATTTTTTAGGCACTGTAACAATACAGGAAATAACACTAACAGCCTTTGGCCACTGCCTGCAGGTGCTGAACCCAGGAGGAAAGACTTTGCAGATGGGAAGTACTAAAATACCCCATTTTCCTAGGACAGCAGCACCAGGCTGCCGAGCTCATGTGTTCCCAGCCCAGAGAGGCACAGTGACACCCTGTACAAACATGGGAACGGTAACCAGAAACCCGTGAAAGACTTCTGCCAGTTTCTGTTCTCCGCTAAAAATTACCCTAGCTGATGGGACTTGGGGAATTGTAGCAGTTCTCCAGCATGATGCTGAGTGAAAAGACATTCACACATTTTTACTATGCTATTTGGAAAAAGTTTTAGTGTGAGTAAGAGCACTTTTTGTTAAGGCTGTTGCAATATCTGCTTGCAACTCTGTTCATTCAAATGTAGCCAGCAGGTAGGTGAATAATCATTTATCAACCTCTGCCTTTCTTTGCCAGCTATGACAAAAAAAAAATTAAAATTCAGTTAATAATATGTACAATGACACTTCTGGTGGGATTAGCTAGAACAACCCACCTCTCAAACCAGGCAATCAGCAGCCTTCTCCTACAACTCTTTCTAGATCAGCAAAGGAAGCTCACCAGCAAAGCTGAGGCCTTCATCTACACAATAAAGCAAAAAAAAAAGGTCTGAAAAAAATTGCACATATTTTGAGAGGACCCCAAACATTTTTTCATAAAATATAGGACAGGAAAGGGCTCCATTTTTTTCTAGGTTGTAGCCTACTAGCACCTCTTCAGGCACCTAGAATAGCTCTTTACTCTTGTGGGAAGGAAAAATGTCTCCTTTTTTTTACACCTTCAGAGCAGAGCCCTGCTCTTTAGCAGCTGCAGGCTGAGAGTAACTTTACAAGCATCCACAGGAAGGCAGAAAACTTGCAAGATCAGCTGGCTCTGGGGCACCGTGTATGGCTCTGAGAGTGATCCCAAAACTCCTTGTCTGAATCACAGCCATGGCAATGACAGGTGAATTGCAAATTGGCTTCCAGCATCTGGGATTTACTGTCATGTTTAAGAAAGAAAAACATTTGTCTCCACCTCATGACAGTTGTAGCAAACAACATAACTCACTTTCTAGTGGCTTATGCAAACTTTTGTTTTTCATTTGTCACATTCATTTTCATCATCTGAAACTGGCCCCACATTCCCAACTGAAAACAAGTTAGAACTTCCCTATAAGGCTCAGACAAAACCACTAAGTTTTCTTAGTTTTAAAAGAACACTGCCAGGTCACTCTTGACAGTGTTACTTGATCAGCATGGAGGATGATGCCAGCAGTGCTTAGCAGAAACTGAAATGTGTGGTTTATTTCAATTTTGAGAAAGTTCTTGCAGGACTGAATATTATTGCATGCCTTTTGGTAGGAGTAATGGATGTGCTACACTGCTGGTCTCCAGAGATCAATGGCTATCGACAAGGAGGTCTGTGTTGCCTTGCTGTGAGGATATTCTTCTTAGACATTCATTTGCTGACAATGTTTTCCAATTCTCTAACTTACCTTTTTACCTCCTGGTGTGTAACAGCAGCTTTGCTTTATGCCTCTGAAAATGTATTCAAGCAACCTGTAAAGATAAATGGAATCTCCTTTTTGCTCCTTTTTTCCATAGAAGTTGCAATGACAGAATCCTTGATTTTTCAGGGCTTCAAAAGTTACATGGCTGATTGAAGTGCTTCAGCTGTAGAAACAAACTAAAATCACAAGTACTTCATTTTGAGTGATGTGTTTTAATAACAATACATTATCTGAGGTTGTCTGCTGTCTGTAGATGTCAATAGCCTTGTTGAGTGTTAATACAGATTGAAAGTCCAGCCACACATTTTCTTGATGTTTTTATTTACAGGTGTGAACTAATTTATAAAATAGATCAACAGTAAATCAGTAGTAGAGGATATAACTACAGATTCTGATTTTCACTTTCATGTTTCTCTTCCTGCAAAGACACAATCATGCTCCCCACTTGGGTACTTCCATGAAGCAGTAAAAAACTATTTGTTTTTTTAAATGTACGTAAGATTCATACAAAAAAAATCCTTGCAATCAAATACAACTGAAATAGTTTTATCTCTTACAAATAGATCATTGTAGAACCTGCTTCACACACTAGTAAACATAATGAAATACATCATCAAATCCTACTTTTTTCCAAGTAGAAGTTCTGCTGTTTTCTTTTTTCTTAAGTAGTGCTCATCTGTTATAGACAAAAAGAGCTGGAAGAATTTCTGCTTTGAAGCTGTATCCATTTTGTTTGCATGAGTCCAGGAACATTAGGAGCTCATCAAGGCTACATCAAAGAGTTTTATCATGTTCATGCATCAAAAAGGTAGTGATAGAGCAGCACTTTTATGAGCAAAGACTGTAGCTTCATCTTTCTTTTTGTATTTGAATAGGGCTTTCAAAAGGAGGAAAAATAACAAGCAAATGCAATTTTTTATGCAAAAGAAGATGACTTGTCTTCAAAATAACTTTTCAATTCAACTGAGAATTATATACATCTATTTAAAATAAAGGATTCCAATTAGGAATAGCAAAAGCCATTCAGCTTTCTAGGATTAATTTAAACTTTGAAGAATGGGAAATAATGTTTTTTTCCTTGCAACATGAAACAATATTTCATCTTTCTGTTTAAAAAACCTCAAGCTTTAATTGTGTCCTAATCCAATCCATAGCCTAAAGAGGCCATGTGAGTGCAATCCTATGACACTCTCCAGTATCTATTTAAAGAACATTATCCCTCTATGACAACTCACTGACTTGTAAAGAAGCTTTCTCTTCACTTCCTGCACTTCAGAGGGTTACAGCCACTAAACTACAAAGCCTCTTCTTCCCCTAGAGAGATGTACCTGGCATAAAACTGAGACACATATCTCAAAGTATTCTTTTTTCCTCATTTCCCTTTCTCATCTATCACTGACCATGTCAGTATTATTGGCAAAGTTTAGTGATGGGTTAGTTTGTTGGTTCAGGCAATCACTTTTGGTTTTAATTTCTATTGATGTTCATAAGGAAGCATTATATAATTGACCTCAGTTGTCACATGGATGCTGAGTGGGCATGGGTCCTGTTTGGCCTCTATCTCTAATCCCTACTGTCATTTGAGATCTCATCAACTTAACAGCAATGTGATTGTGAATAAATTCAGAAAAGCTCCTCAAAGTCAGAAGGAAAGGCAGTCCTGGAAAGTTTGTATAGATGCTTAAAATGCTTTTCCTGTCTTACCAGTATTCACAAGCTACTTTTGCAATTAAAAATTTTTAATTATTTGTTAAGTTTTTAAGTTTCTTGCTCCAGTTGACATTATCTTCTGAAGTATTTTAACCAGAGGTAAATTCAGAGGCTTCCTGAAGTACTCACTTTGTCTCTTTCTTTTCCTTTTGATTTTACAATAAAGATGAAATAGATTACAACTCTTCAGCTTGGAAAAGGGAAGGCAGTGAAAGTTACAATACTGAGCTGTAAGATCATTAATGGTAAAGTAAAGGTCATTAAGCAATGCTTATCCATCATTTCTTGCAATATGAGTTAGTTCAGCATTCAATGATGTTAATAGCAGATTTAAAACCAACAGAAGGAATTACTTTCTTGTAAAATGTACAATTAAATTACGGCATATTTCAGTGGCTGAAATTACTAATGTATGGGTCCCTTGGCACTTTACTAAGCACAATAGCTCATATTCTACTTCTAGCTTAGAAACTTCTAATCCACTAGCTGGACATACCTTTATATATATTATCCATAAGCTACCACTGCTGCTCACTGGTGGAGACCTAAAAGTTGAACAAAATTACCTTTGGTGTGATGCTGATGGGGGAGTTCTTATATTCTTGTGTCTACGGCTGTTTATGTCTTGGTGTCACTCTATATTGTATTTATCTTTTCCTTCTGTGTTAGACGAAATAAGGATATTGTTACCCTCAGGTACATTCTAATGTCTTTTCACAAAATATTAATAAAGATTAATTTAATACACATTTAGCAAAAGAGATAATTGAGTTACACTGTAAAATTCAAAAAATTATTGCATGTCTAAGTTTAAACTCCCTATAAAACTGACACTACCATATTATGATTAATGCTATAATTTTTCTCATTTTCCATGTGGTTGGACACAGAACTTGTCACTAATTATCACAGACAGATAGCATGGTGCTAGGAGGAGTCAATGCATATTTTTCAGCTTGCTTTGCACTTTCTACTTTCAGTCAAATCCATTTGACTCCTTTGGGAAGTCCATATTCAGAGATCTAGTACTGAAAACCATGTCAATACTAAGAGGCTGCAAATGAACTGTATAGCACGCTATTCACTTTATGTGCATAACAATTACTGATGGACAAGTAAAATGCCATTTTTCATTTTTCCTGTTATCTTCACTTGCATGCTGGTTCCCAAGGCTGCTGGCTGTTTGTGATGGTTTTGCAGGCTACCATGAAGAGTTATGTACAGTCATTCTGCCAGCCTAAGGGCACTCCTAATTTCTGCAGCCCTTTCTTACAGATTAAGGTTATTCTGAACTTTCATGGAAACACTGAATGAGGATCTCAGTGGAAACAGCTCAGCTTATATGATATGCTGAGGTGTTTGAGGAAGCAATCCTGCATTTCTGAGCCTTTTTGATGCACCACCCCTGCTCCCAGAGCAGTGACGATACTGCTGGAGCTGCCATTTCTTGAGTATCAAACCTTCAAAAGAGAGGAGGTGAACAGGAGTGCTTGTGGCTGCAAATTAGCCCATAATTACAATTTCTTGAAAGGTTTAGATGCACCTGTCATGCTTCCCTGCCTGTGCTACTCTGTTTAGTATAGTGCAATACACAGTTCACACAGTCCCAGAGCTGCATTCAGGTGAGCACCAAGGGGTCCCCAGCAGCCCCAGGGCATTCTCTCCGAAAGGAAAGAAAATGTCCATATGGTATGGGACCCCCATGCAGTGGTCACCTGGGATGGAGGTGGAGTCTCCAAGTCCCCTCACTCTCCTCCCCATCCTGTTCTGGCATGCTATAACTCCTTTTTGCATACTGTCTGAAGGTAAAACCACAGCCTGTTTTTCTGTAAAAAAAAGGCAAGGCAGATTAAGAAGTGCAATTTCAGTGAAGCACTTTTGTTAGCAAGGGAATTTGGTACTTCAACTGGAGCAGTTCTTGGACATCTTCCACTGTCTTTTAATACATAAGAGTACATAAGCTGGTCATCAGTCATAACTTCTGCTGGTTTTGCACAAGTATTTTAATCTATGAGGTCAACTAAAGTGATAGTTTCATATAAGAAGCTCCTTTTAAGTGTGCACTGAATTCTCAGCAGGA
>NW_010181874.1:13134-73300 GCF_000695765.1 Mesitornis unicolor
GCTTATAATGAAAGGTCAATTTCTCTTGGAATAGGGAACTGGATATGTGTCATATTACTTCCTCATGCAGTGTGTCAGACTGCCAAATTGCTGCTACACAGGTATGGGCTTCATTCAAATGAAATATGAGTTTATTTAGGAAAAAAACCCAACACATTAAAAAGATAAGAATATTTACAAATATAAACCAGAAAACATAAAGATGTGTTGTATAAGTTTCAAGCTAGTAAACTCGATAGTTGCCAATTAGGCTTAAGTGTATCCACGATAATACAGAAGAATGCAGTTACATCTCCATCTGTCTCATTTGTCTTAATATTCCACAAAATCTAATTTGGAACCGATTTCTAGTACATAGGACTAAGAGGAGAATACATCTACTTCTGGTAATTGCTTGATATATATACCTCTGTCCTCTGTCCTAACTTCGTTGTGATACCATGCTTGTAGCAAGACACCTTACCAGCACATCCTATAGGTCCAGTAGACTGGCAAGAATTACACAAGCTTCCGAAACAGTTGAAGACAGCAGTAAAAATTATGCAACAATATTTGGCATGAAAGAGCTGCCCAACACACTCGATGAGTTCAGCTAGATCCAATAGAGGTCTTGTATATTTAAATACAAATATGAACTGTTTGCATGGACTGGAAGCTGTTTTGAGATGCTCATTCAGCCCAATCTCACCTTCCATCATGTCATGGTGGAAAGGACATATTAAAGATTATCAGTATGAAGCGAAGACTATTGATGACATTTGGCTATCCTTACTCAGGCTGAATAGCATTTTATGCCACTGGTTTCCTCATTCATCTTGACTGACCAGCCCAAGAAATGAGTGAATGAGCTCACAACACTGCTATACAAGCAGAAGGGATGAGACTTGGTCAGGGATGAGTTTAAAGACATAGTTTGTAAGCATAACTTGTTATTCCTTTTTTTAAATGAGTGCAATTACAAAATCTTGGTATTACACAAAAGTAAACTCTGTTATTTTTCATGCCTGTGTGCCTGTTCTGTTTGTCACACAGAGATCCCATGGTTCCTGTTTAAGTATATTCATGCAGTGAAGATCAATAAAGCCACCAACAGCCAAAGGACACTTACCCATCCAGAGTGAAGGCAAATATTTGAATTTTTTATGGGGAGCACTATGAGAAACATTTGTATTTTACCTTCTCTGTACTGCTCTCAAAATGTAGATGAACTCTGAGAAAAGGTAACAATAAAAATAGTTGAAAAAATGCCATTACAACAATGCCTTACATTATCCAATGACCCTAACTCCTTAGTTCAGCTCACAGCTTCATCATGTGTGTATGTGCGTGTGTATTTGCAGACCATCATCAAAAGGAGGAGTTTTCAGACTCCATTCCTCTCTAACGTTTCCCATCTGTTTTAGAAATGTGCAAAAATCTTTCCTTGGAGCTTCTAACCTCTTAAAACACGACTTTTGAGTCAGCAATAGTTGCTGTGTGGCCCTTCACTGCCCTCAAGCCATGACACTCCCTGCACTGGCTGTCTGCATTTCATACTATAGCCAAGTTCTCATAGGGAAAATCTGCCCTGTCTGTCAATAAAATGTATTGAAGTTATGCTTTCTGTGAAAAAAGTTGGAGTGAAGGCAGTGGCAGTGCAAGGTAAAAGAGAGAATGTACTTTTAAGTGTCATTTTGCAGTGGTATGTAAGTGTGTGTCATGTCTCCAACCATACAGCAGCTAAGATGCAGACCATCCCAGGCTCAAGTATGGCTTTGCTTACTGCAGAGCACTCAGTGAGTATGTTTTTAGCACTTACTTTAAGCTTTGCAGACCTCATGATGAGCAGATTACAAAGACCAGCCTTGAAAACTTGCTTTAGATTGTATATACAGATTTATGAATAATAAAATTGCACAGACACATCACTAGTAATGTATCTTATTTGTTCCTCCTTTAGGAAAAGCTTAAAAATTCAAACTGTCCAGGAGTAGAGGCTTGTTCCATGTTTCTGTATGCACAACATCAAAAAGAGCAGTATCTGGCAAGCTTGAATAAATGCATGGAAACCAAGAGTCTTATTACTAAATCTAATTCTTATTCAGAAACAGGTAGCCAAGCTAGTAAATCAACCTTTTAGTATGTCACAAGTTTATGAGTGTTTTGTACTTTTTTCTGAGTGCTACTTTTTCATCCATTACCACAAATGGGCTGACAGGATGGCCAAGCAGCAGGTATCAGTCCTCTGAAGGCAGAAGACAGTCCTTCTCATTCACGTCCCTTTGTCAAGCACTCTGCATGGCAATTCACTTGCTGTTGCCAGCAGGCAGATGAGCCTGTTCTAAAATTACTGTAATTTTATGCAAAGCTTGAGTAAGTGTCATGAATAACTATGGTAGGAGATGCTAATTCAGGGCTTTTTATGAAATAAAAAGATATATTTACCTTAGCATGAACATATTTCTTGAGCTCAGTAGTACTGTTACGGTGCACAAAGTCTGTCCTGCAGCAGGAGGTATGTGGGCAGATACCTTCACCTGCTTAGGGCATGGGTGCTGTCAAAGGGGCAGGGGTGTGGGGTAGTGGTCAAGAGGGAATCACCTGAGTACAGTGTTCCTCAGGTGAGGCCCTGTGTTCTGCAATATAGCCGTGGGCTCTCTTTT
Organism: Mesitornis unicolor; assembly: GCF_000695765.1. NCBI lineage: Eukaryota > Metazoa > Chordata > Aves > Mesitornithiformes > Mesitornithidae > Mesitornis > Mesitornis unicolor. The sequence goes on from NW_010181874.1 coordinate 15,777, forward strand.
CAATTGGCAACATTTTAAAAATTTTTACCTGCCTGGATATAATTTGTTTTGGGAAAAAAATTCAGTGCACTTGTTCTTCAGCACTGGTGATTTGCACCACCAACAGAACTGCCAAGTTTGTTGATTGTACTTTGTTTTTTCCTTTCATTTCAAACTTTTGAGTAGGTAGAAAAACCATCTGGCACAAATAACCCATGATCTAATAAAGCGTCAGTTGTGCTAAGAAATAACTGAGTCTGGAAGGACCCCCCAACGTCCTCTCCCAGAGCAGATCAGCCACTGTTGTTTTTTTTTTATTTAAGTACATTGTTTTTGTGGTTTAGACAGTTGTTTAATCACCTGATGACTCCTCCCCATCCAGGGAGGGAAATCAGGAAAAGGAAAGGAGACCCTTGGGTTGAAATAACAACAGATTTAATAAAATAATAATAATAAAACCCAATATTAATAACAATAGTAATATAAAGTACACAGAGTTATATTCAGTCAATATAGTGAGGGCGTAGGCCTCAGCAGTAAAATGACAGACGAGTTCCTCTTGGGATGGCAGCCATCAAAAGAGAACTGTTCCCAGCAAACTCCTCAGTTTATAGTGAGGGTGACGTATTTGGTATAGGATAAATTTTGTTGGCCAGGTTGGGGTCAGCTGAGGGCCAACTGCCCTGTGATTCTGCTTCACCCAGCTTCTGCCCCTGTTTGTCTCAAGACCATGATCACCACATGCCAGTGCTGGCCGAAAACTAAAACAAGGTGTCTGATGCCTTTTCCCACTGAAAATGAGTGCAGAAGTCTTTTTGGAAATGTAGTTTTCCTGAATAGAAAACTGACTTTAAGAATCTATCCCAGTGAACCAAGACAATGGTGTAGCAATCAACCAGCAAAGCAGAGGCATTTGACAGTGCTCTGATTCTTCTAAATAGCCAGCATTGCCTACCAACATTAATGATTGATTTGTTTCTGCTTTTTTCTGAAGTAAGCTGACAACTGACTTTCCAACATACTCCCAAGAATATACTCTCAAACTGCCGGCTAAAATGCAGGTGCATGTGACTGTGGTTTTGCTTGGGCATTTTCCATGCTACATTTCATCTCCTTATTATAACTGAGCCCCCAAAGAGTTTTTTGTTGTTACAAAAGAAACCGGAAATTTCTGGTACTCAAACATCAGTATGAAGACATTTCAGAACTGATCCTTTTCAATAACTCAATGCAATAAATGCATAATTGGATGGTGCATCAGTGTAAGAAAGGTCAAGGGAAAGGGAAATTACAGAAGCTCTTCCATATTCTATTACCCATCTGATAGCAAATAACATTTTTTAAGGTTTGCCTTACTTTCAATGTACTCCAGTCTGTACTCTGTATTTTCCATATACATTGTTATTTGTAACTTTTAAAACAACTTTTTATGTTAGTTCTTGAAAAAGATGGTCTCAGAGGTCAATTTTTGAAAATCCTTGAGTCTTTATCAAAACATTTATTGTTCTGCCAAGGTACAGTCCCACATTTATGAAGCAATTCTGTAACAAACTTGTCAAGCTACAAACCATCACTGAAAAGTAGAATGAAATCTTCCGTGTCCATGGAGCTGAGCCCGATGAACAGACTGCAATGATCTGATTTGTTTTGGTGGTTGTTTATTCAATATTCATTGCATCATGACCAAAGCAATCCTTTCTCTCAGCTGTAAAACTCCCCAGAACTGATTGCTGTCCAACACCAAGAACTAGAAAGCATAGGGTTTCAGGTAATCAAGGCATCTCAGAAAACCTGAACCTCCTGACTGAGTGGTGAGGGATACAGACAGATCTGTCATTCAGAGGTAACGTCTGAGAAATTCTGACATAACATTTTCCAAGGAGGCTGCCAGAAACCTATGAAGGATTTTTCAAGCCAATATATAGATATAAATCTTGGAGACATTTGTTCTGTACTGTAAATGACTGCAGGGAGTCCATTTCTTCTTAGAGAAAGAGATGGAGCTAGCCTTTTATTTGTGCTTTTTGGATTTTTAATTTTTTGGGCGTTTCTTTCCTATTTTTCTCACATCAGAGTGACTAATGCATGCTAGTGATCATGTAGTAAAATCTCTGTGCAAACAGGGAGATGCGAGAGGTGAAGTTAAATGTGGACAGAGGAATAGACCTGACTTTACTCAATTATCTCCTCTACTGTGTCCATCGGTTGCACAGCAATATGAGCTACCTGAAGTGCCAACAAACCTCCCCATCACCATTAGGACTGTACAGTAGGACTATCCCATGTCAAACTCCATCGCTTTTCCCATATAAGATATACTGCTTAATCATCTAACACATTCTTAAAGCAGTTATTAAACCATTGTATTGACCTTTGTCTACAGGATACAGATACTGAAGACCAAAATAGGGTGAAATGACTGAAGGATGGAGAAGACAATGCCCAGTAATGAGAGAAGTGCCAAACAGCTGAGACTTACTCTGGTTTCAGTTGGTGCTTGAACAATAATGCTCAGCTGAAAATAAAATAGTGGAGGGCTATTAAGGAATGTGAGATGCTCAACCAGCCGCAATCCTTGTGCAGAGAAGGACCAAGGGTATCATCTATCCTGTGGACCCACAGCTGTCTTCAGAAGACAACCTCTAGGAATATCCTTCCCCAAATGCCATTCCCTATTAGTAAATGGTCCAAAGGCAGAGCTGTTCTCTACATATTGGGCATTGATCTGCATCTCTGTGAGGCAGTTGACAAGGTTCAGAGGGGGATGGGGCAGCCCTAGCACTGGGAAATTGCAGCAAACAGGGTTACTACAGGACCTGAGTGGGGTATCAAACAACCTGATAGGTACTTTGGCTGATCAAACACTTTCTCTCAAAATTTATTTTGATGTGAAATTAAGTTTTCATCAAAACAGCATTTTTGTAAGTACTGCCCGTGTTCCATAGGCAGCTTCATTTTCTTTATTCCTCAAAGAAAAACATAGATATTTCTATTTTCAGATAGAAATATGCATAGAATCTAACTTTCTTGTTGTTTTTTAGTGAAAAAAATGAGTTTTCCACTAGAAAAAACCAGACATTTGCTATTTTTTCTTCTGCTGTCTATTTGTATTCTACGTTATACAGGAAATAAGTAACTTTTTTGCTTATCAAGGTGTGTATAAGTAAAATTATAATCAAGGCAAAACAGGAGAAATAGAGTTTACCTTACTTACATATAGGGCAGTAATTCTGCAATAAAACACTCTTCCTTAGATTCTATTAAATCAATGATATTGCCAGCCATTGTGTTACTACTAAAAGTTTGGATCACTTATTGTGGTAATACACTTCACATTTTCTCTTAACCTTCAGACAACTGAATTACTCTGTCTTTCCTTTTCAGAAGAACTTGTTTAGTTGCTGGACAGAATGACTGCAGTTTTGTGTCCTAAACTTTTCCATATATAGAAAATGAACCCATCAGATTCTGGTTTGCTTTCTCTCACTGTCCAAAGATACAGTATTTTTAAATTTGTGACTTTTTTACCATCAGAAGACCCAGGAGGCTTGAAGTCCTATATCCACAAAGCAGGGGTGGATTTCCATGGACAGCAAGGTGTAGAGATACTGCTGGCCCTTGCCTGCCCATTATCAAGGCTTGGAACACTTTGGGAGTGCTGCAGCAGTTTTGATCCTCAAGCACAGAACTTTGAGGACATCAGCCAAGATCAGGTCTTTCATACATTAGAAGTATTTCAGCCGCTTTTTCCATACTTACTGCATTTTTTTTCTTACCTTTTCCCCCCTACCACTTCATCACTGTCCTGTAATGCATGCTTTGACAGCTCTGCTTTCTCACCCACACCTCCTAATGCCTTCATAAACTTTTCTTTCCTTCTGTCGCCACGGAGGGCTCTGCGCAGCAGCAAGCCCCTAATTACACAGCCAAGGGAGAAACACAGCAAGAGCTCCAATTTTTCCATATAGGAAATCAGACAGAAATATCTAACCCCAACAGGGCAGAAATATTGCTCCTACACAGTCAGTCTGTGAAATACATGTGCAAACCCGATGCGAGAAAAAGGACACAGTAGATGAATCCTCCCAGTCTTAAATGCAATCCTGGGGTCCATCTCTAGCACACCCCAATTCAGTGCTCCCCAGCTTCTCTGTCTCAAAAGTCTAAAATCCTACTGTCTGTGCTAGCAGCCTTGGTTTACACAAGATGCCTCTTTAATCTCAACCTGGAGTTGTCTTTGGGGAAAAATCCATCAGGAATAGGCCTTTCTAACTGAAGAAACTTATCTCCTCTGGCTTCCTGTCTGGGGGCTGCAAAGCAGTGTTAAAGTCTTTGCCAGGTTCTCTAGGTTTTGTAACTGTAACACCATTATAAAAATGCAATGGTGAAAGCAGGAGTCAGCAAACCCAGCACTGTCTCTGATACAACATTCTGGAGAGGATTAAAAAATAAATAAAAATCCAGTGTATTAATGAAAAATGCCACAAATGTGGTGCAATCAAAAGACACTGACAAACAGCCCTTTGATGAAAAGAAAGGTCCTGCAGGAACAGCCCAGTGTGAACACCAAGTGAGACCCTGGGAATTAACTTTCCTTCTCTGGCACAGCAAGGGCAGATTATGTGCTTTGTCCAGGCTTTCCTTTTGGTGCAATTCATACCAGCGTCAGCACTGTGAGAAATCCTTTAACGGATCTGGTCCCTCCATGGGAATGCTTTCTCTAGAGGCTGGCAATGTAAATTCACTCCAGCCTCAAGGTCTTCCATGTTACTGAAATTCTGCTCTGCAAACCTGTGCTGGATGACTATTGCTGGTAGTTATTGTCCCTCCTCATTTTCATTTCCTGCCCACCAGCTGCTGCTTTAGCCAACACCAGGGTGAGTATAACGAAGAAAAAAAGTAAGAAATCTCTTCAGCACCTTTAGGCTGTTGAAGAGCAGAAGATGGCATCGCAGGCAATGGCCAGGGCTGGTGGTCTGCAGCAGGCAGAGACAGGTCCTGCAGAAGTGTAGGGTTTGTCTTGGAAACCAACGTGCTCCCTCGTAGATCTGGGTGTGTATGGTGAGAATAAAGCAGCTGCTTCCTTGGGAAGGAGAAAGGCATATGACATCCAGTTTCACATCCTTTTTGAGAAACTGAGTAGTAGTTTTTTAGAAAAAGTAGATGCCCCTATCTTTCTGGGCTATTTTTCTGTGCAGTTGCTCATCAAAGAGTCTCCTCCATGTATGTTGTTTTCTTCTCTCATTTCCTCTAATGGAAAGCTTCTCTGAAGTCTCAGCCAAGATGGGGATATTAAATACCTCCAAATGATCAGCCTTTTCATAGGTTCAGGTGGGGACTCAGTGCTCTAGCACACAGTGTTTGCTAATAGTTTTATGCTGCATGTACTGTAATCACATAAAAAGGCAGTATAATAATCTTCAGTGCAGTCTGTAGGATCAGTCCTATAGCCTGGAAAAATAAATGTGTTTGCGCTCCTAGTCATACTGACTTGATTATTCTGTAAAGCCAGAGCTGCCAATCTTGTACTGCACCATTACACTTGGACCCTGGATTACCATCAGGAATATGAGCAGAAAAGAGAAACTTCACATCCTTAAAGTTAGCTATAAGGCTGGTTGAGGGTGGATTTTAAATAACTGACATTTTCTGATGCCACTTGAATATTTTATCTGTGATTCTGTCCAGTGAATGGCATGATTTAAAGTTGGATCATGATTTAAATTTTAAAAACTTCTAGCATAAAACCATAGTATTAAAGGCTGTAAGGTTGCTTTGCATGTCCCTCAAATGTTGTCCTTTCTTTTCTGTTAAAGGCATAGTTTTCCCTGTCCTGATTATTTGAACAAAATGCAACTGTGCATTTGATTTTATCTTCATTGCATTTCGGTCCTAATTTTCTCATAATGTTCTTCAAGTCTACACTTCCTCTTCACAGAATTACCAAAGCAGCACCTATGTTTGCAAAAATTGTAAATTTTGAGAGTTGTGCTGCACTACTCCTTCCAGAAAGAAAGAAAGCAGCAGCAGTGTTAGTGTATTACCGTTAGCCTTCAAAATGGGAACAGATGCAATCCCATATTTTCTACACTATATTTTGCACTCCAAACACATAGTTGTACTGTTCTGATGACTGTACCACATTTTCCACATGCTTACATTTCAGCCCAGGCACCATCTTAAAAAATATAAGGAAGTTATACAAGCATTCTAATAATCTTAACATTTTTTCTTCTCCAGTAATGACAAAATAAAAACAGCTGATTCACAGAAGATACACTTTTCTAGAACACATATTTCATACATATCCTTAGTAAAAGTACTTCTCCTTGCTCTTCTGTAATTGAGTCTTTTGTAATGAAAAGGTTTCCTTTGTTCTTTATCAGACATAGATATGGTTAATATCCTCTCTTCCATGCATCGATACCTTAATAAAATGTGTTTATTTTACTCATCCTGCTATCCTGTTCCATCTTCTTCCCTAAGTCATGAAAGTAGTGCAATTCTTCTTATACTGTTGGCCTTATGACTCTCCCTCTGGCTTTAGAGTGTTTCTCATCAAGTTCAATTCAAACCTGAAAGTTACAGCCTTGCTATATGTCAATCTCAGTTGCTTTCCCGCAACTTTATCAAACCATTCTTTTTCTTTTATTTTTTTTATTTATTCCTACCATCTGTTTTAATGCTTTCTTTACCACCTCTCTGTAGGTGTCCCACCTGATATCCATTTTCTCATAAAATCACACAATCCTTTGAAGACTCCAAGCACTCTTAACTAGTGACCAATATTCCTGCCTATATTCTGGATTCCCCAAAGACTCTGTGTTGTGTCTGTGTCTCATCTGCTTTATTTCATTTTGCTCAGTTGTAGCAAATAATTTTCCTGCAAAACAGAGATCTCACCTGCAGCCAGTTCCCCTTTGCTTTCCACTGTCCTAGTGTCACCTCTATGTCTTGAATAAACTAGTACGTTATGGAATTTGATTGATAACAAACCATTTTGAGGTAATTGTATATGCTTTTGAATGTTCTCATAAGCAAACAACATGACCTTCACAATCACATCTTTGAACTGGGCAAGTGGCAACTAAGATAGCTGAAAGAGGAAGGGCAAGCAGCTTAAAGCAAATAATAAGGAAACTTGACATTTATTAAATCAATGAAAAAAAAATTAATTGAAACTTCATCACTTGGGACCATAATTAAAGTCAGACTTGGTGTAAAGAGCACGAGGTACCTCCATGACTAATTCACATTGACTGAAAGGACTATGCTCATCAAGGAAGCTGAACCTAGAGCTTAGACGACTTGAAGCTGATGGAAGTTTCCGTAGTGAATTTAATAAAAATTATGCATAATGCTAACAGAGTGATGATCTAAGGAAATATCCTGCACACTTGCTCAAAGTGGGGCTTCAGTGGAAGCCTCCCAAGGAAGTGGACCATGGCAGAGGGAAGTCAGTGATTTCTGTATCTGGAAGCATGTGGTTGTCTTTGACTGCTGTTGAGTGGTCCTGATGATTTTCCCATAGCACTCATGAGCACTGCAGAAAGGCGGGCATGTTGCCTCACCTGCCTCATTTTGTGTCATGATGGTGGGGATGCCATGGGGAGAAAGGCTTCATAGTGTCTTTGAGAGCACTTCTGAGCAGCTCTCTAAGTGTGTAAGATATGACAGTAAATAAAGCCAATAAAAAAAAAAAGGCTCCCATTTGAAATCTGTTCAGCAAATAAAGACCAAAACCCATATACATTTCTGGACAGAGAACAGCACAGGACAAGGCACTCACTTGCAAAGGGGCCAGCCTACCAAATGTACCAGTACCCTCACATTGAAGCATCGTACACCAAATCCTGCGAGCCACACTAGTTTTCTGAGTTTCCTTTGGGAATCATTGATGACGCTTGGCTGCAGGATCTTTGAAATACCCAAACTGCCTTCAGCTCAGCGAAGAGCAGTGAAGCCAGACCGAGAAGACCTCTGAGAAGCATATCTGGCAGGGCCAGGTGTTCCTGGAGGCCTCTCTCCCTCGCAGCTTTCTTCTGTGCTGACACCTGGTGGTGGCCGTGGGCTCTTCCAGCCCTTCCAGAGCTACCGCGGCGGTGGTGTCCAGCACGGAGAATAATTGCATGGGAAAAAAAGGCCAGCAAAACTTCAAAGCAGCGCTTATTTCCACCTGGAAGGCCCTTCTTATTTTTCTAACTAGAACCTTCATGTGAATCAGAAGAAAGAGTAGTTAGAGGAGGAATATGCTCTCTCAAAAACAGTTTGTGGACCAGTTGAGCCCATTCTTTTGCAGACGACTTTTCTCAGTGATTTGAGCATTACTTTTAGCAAACCTGACATGCTGGGAATGCCATTCGGTTGGGGAATTGTTAGTGTGGCTAAACTATGCAGTTATCTTATTCCAGCACACTCTGAGGACAATGCTTCAAGTTGAGGATTGGAAAGTTTGTGATTAGGAGATGAAAAATTACAAAATATTCTTTAGTTTTGTTCTCTCCTAGTGAAATCATCTAAGAATGGGAACCAGATTTTGAGAATTTGTGCTAACATAGATATTTTAAGGGGCTGTACCAAAGAGGTTGACTGCTGGTTCCCCTCTCTCCCAGAGCAGAGGATACCCTTCACTCCACAACATCAGAGAAGAATGCATATTAATCTAATTTTAGGCTACTTTGGGGAAGCCACCGGAAAATAAACACAGAAGCAATCCTGGATTTATTCACTTTTAGCAAGGCTTATATTTTGCTGTGTATCACTCCTATTCGTGCACAGGCACTAAAGAGTAAACATTTTCCTTAAGGCAGCATTAATTACAAATAAAAAAGTAAACTGAAAGATTTTTTAAAAATATTTTTTCTAGAAATGCTGATTTCTGAAAGCACTGCCTGCAAGATACAGGAAATATTAACTTTCCATTAAATCCTGTTAAGTTCCTAACTCATATGAAGCTATATTTTTGAAAATTGGAATAAAATTCTTTCTAATGAAAACTGATAAACACTATGCTAAATACTCTTTCCTTTCTTTTCTATAAACACATAGAAATTTTTATTGCTAGTGGTGGGTTATACAACCTTATTTTCAAGAATGTATTATAAGATCAGGGAAATAAGGCCAATATTTTCCTGGATATTTGTAATTCAGCTTGTCATTTTGTGTTTAGTTTTCCAGACATGAGACTCCAGGATCCTAACATTGAAAACATATTAAGCAAAACATTTTCCATGTCTTTATAATGAATTAAAATACTTCAGTATTAGAAAATGGGCATTGTAAAGTTTTCCGTCCATTTCCTGAATTAAGCAAAAATGAAATATTCTAATGAATGTTTGTTCACTTCAGGCAACAGGCAGAAGAAGTTATTTATTCTTACAGTAGCTTGGATAAAATCCAGAAAGGCAGGTTTCCAGCTTACAGTAACAACACTCAGAAAGTCCAGCTGATTTTGATAAACACTGGTATCTTAATTTTTATTTTCCATAAAACCTTATCTGTAGCTCTTTCAATGATTTATGGAATTATCTCAATGAACAAGAAACTTCTTGTTTTGCTGCATGGAAATTAATCAATTCAATTGTTTAATTTCTAACAATGCCCTTCCTGATAAGTTAAGCCCAAAGGTAGCCCTATATATGAAACTTCAGGCTAAAACACTGCATGCAAGCACAGCCAACTCACCAGGAGGTTGTGTGTCCCCTTGTGTTTAGACAACATCAAATCCAAGAGTAGCCCAGGCCACCCGGTGGCAGGTGCAAACCCTCCATTTTGCACCTTTCCTCCTTCCCCCTCCAGCTTTTATCTGTCTTTTCCATTTAGACTGCAATCTCATCGCTGTGGGGACTCTCCTTCATCCCGTCTTTGCCTATTGCCAGGATGAAGGATTCCCAGTCCCAGGATGGGTCTCTAGGTGCTGCTATAACACCAGTAATAATAAATGCTGCTACAACTGTTTTTCCAGATATTAAATCAGTATCAGGATTCTCACTGGTGTCTGTGGCTCCTCTGAAAGAGATGAACAGAAATGCCATCGTTTCCTAAATTGTAGTCATGACACTGCAGGGCTGGTGTCTAACCCATGCCATACCCCACCAGAGTGACCAGCTCCCCTCACCTGTACTAGGGTAAGAGGAGGGTGTGCCTGCCCCAGGACTTACAGCCCATGTTTCAGGTCATTAATGCTTTGACCAAACAGAAGTATGGTACACATATGCCCCTTTTGGATTAGTGTATCAGAAATTTTGCCCAAAATATGGCCTCTCCTCACACCTATTCCCATTTCTCTGAAACTGACAGGTTCCTTAGAACTTACTATCTGAGGGAAAAAAAGGTTATTTCCATCAGCTTGCCATGAGTTTGTCTCCTCAGCAGTGTCAGCAGGAGCGCTGAGTAGTGACCTTGTAAGACAAGAGTGTGATGCACAAACCAGCCATTAAATCCTAATGAGATGAGGTAGGCCAAATGTCTCCAGTAGCGATTCTGCCTCTGCTTATAATATGCACACCTAGCATCTCTTAGCTCCCCTGCACTCTCAACATTATAATTGGAAAATTGTTAATGCAGCTCAGCTTTGCTTCAAGGTATTTCCTCCCATAACTTTGTGGTTTAAGCAGCTGAAAATTTTATATAACAACCCCACCACCTATTTATTTTTTTAATGCTACACATATTGTGGGACTGGAGAAAATAAGAGATATCCAAATAAAATTAGAGAGAGATATGGTGTGACCCTAACTAGACAGGGAAAAGCAGATATTTGATTGCCAAATATGCATTTCCTTCCTTCTACCTTCCACCAGAGTTGAAACATCTCATCTGCCTTTGTAAAAGTACTTTGGGACCGATGGGGAAAAATTTAATATACAGTCATGTATTATTAGTAGCATAGTTATTGTTATTATCACTACTATTATTAATTACAGTTAAAACCCCAACATTTTGTTCTCTTTTCTCAACATGTGCTGATGATGTCCCTTGGTAGACTTACTAGGATACTGTTAAAATGCAAACTTCTGAGCCCATTCTGCTTTGATGATTAACCATCTAGCCCATCCAAATAGCATTGCACAAAATGATATCAAATGATAGGTGGTGTTTTATACTGTTACTCTAAGGAGACATTTGGAAAAAAATTGTCACAATACCTCAAAGTGATCATGGCTGACACATGCACACAGTAGCAGTCAGTCTGAATTCCACTCATATAACATGGAGGTTCTAGTTTGTATCATTAAAACTAAAGCAGATTATGGAGATAGTTCGAAGAGAAAATATAATCACTGTCATGCAAGAAGCGGTCAGTGGAAATCAATGAGAACTTGAGGTGATTGTTACTTCTCACTGTTTAGGGCAGACTGCTTTTGAGAGTCTATGGGAGAGACTGTGGAGGTGTTCAAATGCTCATGAGAGCAATTAATTAACAGAAATACCTCTGAAGCCAAAACTTCCCATAAGAATTTTTATTGCTGCAAATAGAGCACAAAACACAAAGAAGGCATGCTTTAAAAAAACCCAACAAACCAAACCAGACTAAATGGAAAAAAAAAGAATGAACCAACAAACAAATGAAAAAAAATCAACCTTCCCCAAAAAAACCTCTAAAAAAACCCCTGCCTCAAAAAACAACTGATAGGTAGGGAAGTAGGTATTTTTCTTTTAAACCACTTTGTCCTAATATGAAAAGCTGCTGATACAGCAGCCGGAAAACTATTTTTACAATCTACTTCTCAGGGCAATTTCAGGCATTAAAAAGGCATTTAAAAAGCAAGTGGAAAACTGAAAAGTTTTGAGGGAAATTTTATTGCTAGATTGCAATTTTGATACTATCTTTTCTTTTATATTATTTGGTATGCTTAGGAGCAATGGGATTGACTTACTAGAACAATTCAGTATCCAATGTATGTTCATATCTTGCTTCTGCAGTGGTTTAGCTTCTTTCTGAGGGGAAGCACAGGAACCCTATGTCAATAACTACCAAATCATCTGTCCACAGATGATTTTTTCCCCAGTTCCTACACCCTCTCCTACATTCACCTGCTCAGAGATGCAGCAAAAATTTAAAGCGTTTCCAAAGTTTAATGAACCAAAAAAATCCACTGGCTTCTAGATTTTCAGTTCCAGTTTTAATTATATTCCATATACTATAGTATATATTGTGCTTGTCTTTGCTAAATTCTTGCAACAGTGAGTGCTAATAGTTTAAAAAGCCTTAAGCTCATTTCCGTATGTGTGAATCTTACATATTCTGCATTGCTTGAGTGGTTCCCTTGCTCTGGTGTTGAGCAAGGCAGGTGACAACCAGTCCTTTGCCCTCTCTCAGCTGCTGATGGACATGGAGGTGATGGGACATCCATAGCACTGTCTGTGCAGCCCAAGCTCTGGCTGCTTCAAATCCTCAGCTGCCCATTGTTAGGTGACATTCTCTGCCTGACATTGACCGTACACTATCACCAGAAGCACCGATGGGGTACAGGGTGGCAACATGGTGCCCAGGTGAAGGACAGGGTGAGTCCATGCTGCCTCTCCCAACACACCTTTGGATTCAGCAAATCTCTGGCTCTCACCCACAGAGAGCGACTCTGGCCTAGAGCTGACAGTACTCATGTGCTCTATGTGAACCTGGCTCACCTCGAGGTCAACCAACATTTACATCTCCCAACTCAGAAGCTGCTTTGTTTCTCCAACCTCTTTAATGAAAAACATATTTTCTGCTTAGAGGTCAATCAGTTCTTGCTGTTTCTTTGACTTTCAATGAGGTTATAATCCCGCGAGTGTGAAATCTTCATTAGTTGCAAGGAAGTCTTCAAGGAAACCAGCAAAGTTCTTTGGAAAGAAGGTAGTAGGTAAATGCAAATGGTGTGACAAACAGTGGTTTTGGTTTTAATAACAATAGATTCATTTTTTTATTCCCTGTGACTGAAGATGACTTACTGCTGTTTCTCATTTTCAATTAATAGAAGAAAATATAATCACAATATTTATTCTCACCATGAGTAGTTCTATAAGTTCTATTATAAGCAGCTACAAGAAGAAAAGGCAACAAATCATACCTGTTCATCCCCATCTGTGAGTCTGAAAAGCATGTTCATCTAGACCTCACAAAAGGCCTTTCCTCCCACCTGTCTCTCCAAGGTACTCATCAAGTCCTGGTGTTTACTCAGCTCACTAACACTGGGGAAGCTGCCCAAAAGCTGATAGAAGTCGCCTTCTTCACTGACCCTACAGGCTTCCATCAGCCCCAAAACCGGCTGTTAATTACAGTGTTCAGATAAGGGACAAGCTCAAAAGAGCTGTGCAAGGAAGGCAACCAGTACAACACCAGTAAGAAACTCCTATATAACCATTAAAAGAACTCGAGACTGCTGCAAAGAGTTACCTTCACTTGATTGGTGACTAGAGGAACTTGCCATACTCACAAAGATGGTTTTGAATTCACATCTACAGTTCTGAAAGCTGCAGCAATCAGCTCTATGATCACCTAATATTTCAGAAGGAGAGACTCATAAGGGGTGTCCTGAGGTCCATGCCATGCTCAAAGCTGTGTGTATTCCTGCAACAGCTGCACTGTCTTTGAACTCTCTCTCTTTTGGCTCTTAAATCCATTCACAAAACAGGTGCACAGCATAACCGGCAACTCAGTGTTGGCACAGGAGCAAAAGTTAATCAGGATAAAGAGCGAAGCCATCCATCTGATGAGGCAGATAACTTCAACCCCTCACTTACTCATGGTAGGGGAGCCCATTTATTTGGATTTGTGATCTAATGATTTGCTTGGCATGTTAAATTGTTTATCAGTTATGTGAAGTGATAACAGAATTTTGTAGTGTTGTGCACCTAAAGCATCATCAGGAAGCCAAATTGCTCATTAATGGACTTTCAAATTTTGGAGATTTTTGTTTACTTAATTTTAAATAAATGCAAATTTTTTTAGCAGCCTACTGAGAGTCAGTGTGGCAGAGGAAGGGAATAGGGAAGCAGAGCCTTTGCTCTGAAAGTGTTGAAGAAGCACCAAGCAAAGCAAGAGCTGGTACCTTAGATCTGCTGAGGCTGCAGTTACTTCAAATTAGTCAAAGGTGGAGACCATGCACTTCTTATAGAAGAATGTATAAGTAGAAATCTTGTCTGTAGGTGGGCTTGTCCTATTTGGCCCATGTCAATAAAAGTGCTGTCTTTTGTTTCCAGATTGGGTTATTTTAGCAGCTTAACTGAGGCTTTGAGGTTCTGTCTTTTGTCCATTCAAGAACATGTTTGTTGGTCATTAGGAATCATTAGGCTCAGTTATAATCTCAGTTGTATCTATGCTTCCCAGTGGTTTCCAGCCAATTCTTTCATTCCTGTTTATGAACTCCAGTGCCTTTCCTTCATCAGTGATTTTTACAGGCATGAGTGATGCCAGAACTGAGGGGAAGCAGATGAGCATCTGGAGCAGTAACAGCCTTTGCAGCCTTGGAGGAGGTGCTGCATCAGTGGAGAGGGTTCACCTTGGTGTCTGCAGTGCTGAGAGCCTCTCCAGAGGCACTGAGTGTGAAATGGTGCTTTATTGTGTCCCAGTGAGGAAAAAGTTTTTCTATGAGAGGCAATGAGTGCAAAACCACTCCTAACAACACTCATAATAGCAATATTGTTTCATGACATTATTTTTCATGGCAAAAACCTACTTGCTTATTTGCTGTCATACTCAACCACATAATACACTTTGTACCTTTTATAATTTACCAATTTCTGAAGGTCATGTATTGTTCCCCACTGAGTATAAAGTGATATAGCTAATAGAGGGTAGTGGCAACACTCAAAACTATGGATATTAATTTCTTATATACTAAAAAAAGACCTTAATCTTAACAGAGCATGGAAAAAGAGACAGAGAATGAATGCAGAAGACTATTAAAATTCAAGTTCCACCTCTTCACCTAAAGGAACAAAGGGTGCATAACATATAAGGAAAAGAGAAGCTAGAATGTGAAAGGCATGGAAGGAGCCATAAATCCCATTCTTGCCTTTTATGGACAAAACATTACAAAAACTTCAGCTTTGTTAAGATTACTCTGTATAACTACCCTACAGGTAATCTAGATTACCCGTAGAAAATGTTGGTTTAATGTGGTTCATGGATTTTTTGGACATAGTATCTTGAAAGGGCCACAGCTGATAGACAGCTGGAATGATGGACTTGGCTGATTGACTGCCATACATGGAGCAAGACCCCATAGCTGGACCTACAAAGACAAGCTTCAGCATCAGTATTTACCTGGTGGTGGGGGAAACTGCAGGGGCTCTCCCCTTCTCTTGCTGTGGGATTTTACACAAGAGGAGATGACCAAGACCTTGTGGCTTTTCCTGTTGTGGTATGAACATCCTTTAGGAAAGGAAGTGGTTGGCTTGTCTAGACAAATCTCATGGGGGTAGGACATCTAAGTGGCCCAGGCTTTTAACCCATTGAGAGTGTTATGTCCAGGATCAAGTTAAAAAGCTTTATTAGAGTGAAGACTGGAGACATTTGATCACCTATTTTTGATTCACTTGATACAGCAAATGTTGTTGTATGTTTTGCACTGGTCTTTTACTAAGTGGTCATTTACTCATTCAGCAAAGAGGATTACAATTATAGTTCTTTGATTATCCTCTTTTTTCATTACTATTACAACAGAAGGTTTTAAACACAGACTGTGTGCATTTAACTCTTTCTTTCCCGTGCTCTGCAACTTTCAGCATCGTGCACCTGAGAGGAGAGTCCTTCACAGCGCTGTGCCGCTGTGCCCTTCATAGCTGGTACAGGACTGTGAAACTTGTCCTCTCTTTAAAGTTCTATTTCTTATGGACAGTAGCAACACTCATGTCTGTTTTCTATTTTGAAATAATTTTTTATTTTCAAAGAATGTTTTCTATTTTCACTTTTCAAAGTGTTTTCTATTTTAAAACATATCAACTCTGTGCGTGTATATGTATGTATTATACATGTGTTCTTCATGAGTTTGTTTTGCTAGTGTTATCAGGAGGCTTGCAGTATCAATATTTCTATTAGCAACTAGTTACTGGTAATGCTTGAGAAAATGCCTGCTTTTATGAGAAAATGAGAGATTTTTTCCTGCCTTCCTGAATTCTAGAAATAATTCTGAACACATTAACACAATGCAATGAAAGCTGATGAGAAAAATCCACCAGATAATTTAAAAAATAACCCCCTAGATATTATTCAGAGAACTAGCATAGATATTTTTATATAAAGATAATTTCTTGCTCTTTGACTCTCTGGTTTACTGTTTCAATGCCTCTTATAACAAAGCAAGGCTAATATCACAATACTTATGTGTTACTAAAACTAAGAATGAAGCGCGGTTGAGGGAGACTTCCTCTGGCACAAAGATAACATTTTTATCAGATCTGTGACTCCAAAGCAGTGCTACTTAGCCCTTTCTGTGGGCTCATACTCCACACATCTGTATCTTCATTTCATGAGCTGAGAGGAAAAAAACCAAACAAAAACACTTCTCAGCTGCTACCCGTTTCTGTCACTGGCAGTGAAATGATGAGTCCAGCTGAGAGCTGTCCCTGTGTCCTGGAGGATAAACCTGATGTTCAGGTTCTGGTGTCCCCAGAAGCTTAGGAGATTCTCAGCGTCAAGAATACATCTGAAATGTGCCCTCAGGGCTCACTCTGACAGGGAAATGCTGCTGCTGATTCCCATTGAATCAGTTGCAAACATCTCTATTTCCTCAAAGAATCTGTGTTTTGACGTGCCCCAGCTGTGGACGAGTCTGTTAATCGTAGGCCAAAAGAGGCCTTCTAATTCCCTGTATAGCCATGTGGATCACTGAAACAGATGAGATAGGGCTTTGTATGTGCAGATATTGAATCTTCTGTTGAGTAAATCTAAGTATAGGAGTAATATTTGACCTGTTGCTTGAGCAATGTCTTCAATAGCAGTGAATGGGCTGCTGAGCTGAAAGTGATGTATAACCAGCAGAGTGCTGGGGGGCTGCATGAAGCTGATGGTCCTGAGGACAGGACCTGAAGGTGTCAATGAAGAAAGCTCAGGAAGATGAGTTAAATCTGGCTTGTCACTTTCTCTGGGGTTTGAGATGTTTTCCCAGATTTCCTCAGAAAAACAGACTTTAGTTCCCCTTGGGCAGAAGCAGGGATGGGATGTGGGTTCCCTCTCCATCGAGAAGTTCTCGCAGCTCAGCCAGCATTTGATGCACAAGGGTGCCGGGTCTGGTCTGGGCTCATGGGTGTGCTTTACTCAGCCAGCTGAGCAGCAGTCTGGCTGAAATCCGATGTGTCACTCCCCTGCAAAAGCCCAATGCTCTATAGGTGAATTTATCCCCCTTGGGCAGAGTGTTAGACCAGAGCCACTGTCCATGGTAGAGAATGCTATCACCCTCAGGATGGGTTCTCTGGGCAATGTGGGCACTTCCTTGGGTGAGATACCTTTGCCTGCTGAGTGTGGGGTGCTCAGTGCAGACTCCTGCAGCCCATTTGGAGGGGATGAACATTCCTCCTCTGCCCCAGGACCAGACTCACTGTGCCTAAGCTCCAGACACCTACATCCTTCTGTGCATCTCGGTGTTTTGCAATCATCTCCTCCCTCGCAGATCACTGCGAGTGCTTCTCTAACTGCTTTTCCTTTCAGAGCTCTTGCTCTTACTTGCTGTCTCCCTCCTTATGAGGATGTTCCTTGGGTGCTTTTTCAGAGCATCCAGGAAGAGGTTGTTTACAAACTTATTCCTTGCGGCAGCTATGTGGCTTGACACACCCAGCAGACAGGAATAGGAGCGCTCAGAGGTTTTGAAAAACAACATGATCTACAGGCAGAGCTCAGTCTATTCCTGCAGCAAAACGTTCTTCTCAGCACAAAGTTATTAACCTTTGACTCCTGCTCACAAGCAGACTCTCTAATGACCTCCGGTTTTACTGTGCCCATCAGTAGCTTCTAGAGATTCACCTTAAATGCAAAAAGTTATTGACTGCAGTTTGAAACAAACAATGGATTATCTATATCTATCTGGACAGCGATATCTTCAGAGAGCATCAGGTGGCTGCTTACGCCTACACTTTCCTGCCATTTCTTCGAGACATAGGAGGGCAGGTGAGGAAATAATCCCAAGGATAAAACTTGAAAATAATCTATTTTGCTGTAAAGCTTCAATAACAGGCTACTTTTATGAAAGGCTGAGAATTAGAGCTAATGCCCTTACCCCCCTGCAACTCAATTGCTTTCTGGTGTGCATTGATGTAAGTGGGAAGAGAAGAACCCAATTACTCCCTATTTGAATGATGCTCTATCTAACCACAAGTAGGACATACTGAAGGCACAAAAGAGCCTTGGGGATGTGGCCACCTGGTAAAATATAATGACTCACATAAAGCTGCACTTGGAATATTTCTCCCATCTAGTCTATTGCATGTGCTTAGCATTTACTGTAATACATGTGAGGTCTAATTTATCTTTCTCCCTTCATAGACTTTTTCAGCCCCCTAAAAGTGAGTGAGTATGTTCAGCAAATGCTTTTTGCTGTGCCTTCTAAATCAAATTCAAGACTTCTCCTGATGCATCTCCCAAACAGATACAGCCAAGCAGAACAGTGAATAAACTCAACTTATATAGTGAAACTGTTGGAAAGCTCTGAAACTTGTTATAGAGAGATGATCACCCTTGTGGGTGATCACTGTAGGGGATGGGAAGAATAATTTTCCCTTTTACCTGAAATCTGAACATTACAAGTTTGACTGAGAAGATCATTGGAAATTCAGCGATTAATTAGTACCTCCTGAGATACAAAAGACATCATGCTATTGTTTTAGGAATGCTGCACTTTGCCACCTTCCTGTTTAATGATTATATTCTTTTAACAAGTCAGGTGTCAAAAATAGTTCCCACAGTCCATTAAAGATGAATAACAGCAAAATAATGATAGCACTTAGCAATATCTGGTTCATTGAGTATTACTCTGGGAGCCTACTTTTAAAAACATCATTGTCTTTTGTCTTTATTCAATGATGTATCCTTCCACCATCTGTCAGGGACAACCTAGCACTCAGGTATTCAGCTTCTCAGCCACTTTCAAGATTTCTTTCCACATTAGTCCTACATTCCTGCCTTCCTGTTGCAGGGCATGGATTTTGTAATGCTGCTTTTTTGCCAAGGGCACTGCTGGGAAATAGATAAGGGACTGATATGATTTAAAATATCTAAATATTTTCATTTTTTTAAAAACTAGCTCAAGTGCCTAGCTTGGTTCCCACCACACATCCCTCCAGTAGTGGTACCTGTGGAGATGAAGGGGCAGTGTGGTGCGGCAGTGGGAATGAAACACCAGCAGAAGAAATGGGAGCACCCAAGGAAGAAAAAGGCCAAGGGCTTCTTAAACTGACTTTGCCACTGAGTGCAAAAGCTGAAGAGGAAAAAATCTGGGGTTTGTGCATGGATTGATAGAGATTGATTAAATTTTGCTTTCAGGAATGCAAGAACTATAAGAAGAACCAAGCTCACTATATAATCAATGAACTGCCGAATTCCAGAGGATTTATAACCCACACTCAAATATTTCTGACATGGAAGAGAGACTAAGAAAGACATTCTGGATTAGTTTTAAACATGTCTTGCTCAGGATAAAGCAATAAGATGACCTCTTTTTCCCAGGAAGATTTTCAGAGCTTCTAGTGAAGAATAGTTTCCTTTTGTCCAAGAAAAATAATATTTTATATAGATCTTCTTAGAATTGCTTTCTTTTAATGGTGATAATTGTCTTTGAGGTTGTACTACATGCTAATGAAAAGCGTAACCTTTCATCCAGTAATGTAGATTTACTATGTCATTTCATCTTTCTAGGAAATGGGGATGAATCATACCTATGTGTGTGTGTGTCTGTGTATACACACACACACAAACACACAAATTATCTGACTTGAAACTGCTGAGCAACTCTTTGACTGCCTAGGAGTTCCACAGAACTCCTTTGTGTCCTTCCTGAACAATAAATCCTATTTAGATTTTGAGGCTTGGCACTAATTTCCCACAAAAATCTTCTTGTTTTCACCTATGAACTGCAAAATTCAAAACATGGTGAAAATGAACTTAAGGAGTGATATTTTTATTCTGTTATTTTCCTAGTCTCTGAAAAAAAAAGCAAATCTATGCTTAAGTCCTTTTTAGTACTTTCTAAAATAAATATAAAATGTTTATGAAATAGGCTCAACTCTCAAATTCTGCATTAATTCCATTCTGAAATGGATGCATTTTAAAGACAGGGGATGTTCCTTTTACTTTCTGTCTCCTTTTAAGGCTCAGGGCAAGCCCAGGGAGCAGGATTTTCTCTCTATTGTCCTCTACCCTCCCAGGGGAGGTTTAAAAACAAAAGAGAATAGAGAAAAAGATGCTTCACGCAAGGTTGGAAGTTAAGCCTATAACAGGTTTAATGAAAAACAACAGGGGAAAGGAAAAAGGAAATTAATAAGGGATAAAGGATATTTAACTATATACAAAACCTGATCCCAGTAGTCCCGAGTGGAAGTGTCTGAACAGTGCCTCGTGGCCGCTGTGACTGCAGTGACTCATCACCAGGGACTGCAGTGGTGCCAGGGCGCTCCTGGTGGTGGATGGTGGTGGATGCTGCCAAGCACGTGGTGATAGGCCCAGCCGCCCCAAGATGGGACAGGAAGCCAAGAAAAGCCCGTAAAAACCTTGGGCCTCCTCGGTTTTTTATAGACTGTGGCCGGAAAGGGGAGGGAACAGTACTGATCTCTGAACCCCCAGGGTCCTACAGACACCACCTGTCCTTCCCTTTCAGGCTGTTAACCCTTAAACCATAACACTTTCCTTTTCCTAAAAAGCCCTACTACTGAATTGTTTAAAACAATGTTGCTGGAGATTGACAGCTGACTTTACATAGGAGAATTAATTATCTATAAGCCTGTCAGTTGTGATATTACTGGAACAAGGCAGCAGATATCAGCCTGCTGATATATCACATTCACAGCTTGCTTTCATTAGCTCTTTGTTTCCTTTAACTGGTGTCATCTTCCTTGTAAAAAAGCAATTTGTTAATTTTACCAGATGATAGTCTGGTATATGGGTAGCCTACTTAAGAACAAGGTCTAATTAAAGAAGAAAAAGGAATCACATGAGTTCAAAAATAAGAAAGCTATAGTAAATACAAGTTAGAATCATAGAATCGTTTAGGTTGGAAGAGAGCTTTAAGATCATCAAGTCCAACTGTTAGTACAGCTAGAAAACAAAACTTTGAATTATGTGTGGGAAGAAGTCATCTGATGTTTCTAGTGAAGGCATTCTCTGCCCAAACATGCAGGGCAACATGGAAACAGGAATGAACACTTAAGTCAACTCATAGGTCACAACTCAATTAAATTCATGGTGCCTTGAGCACATGGATGTGCTGTGGTACGCACCAGACACTTAATGGGCCACATGGTGGCTCTGGGACTCTGACATTTGGCCCAACAGAGATCACTTGAATGGGTGTACGGAAGGGATTAAGTGGAGCCCAGTGGGCCTCAGGCAGGGACCACATCGTGCCTCTCACTTCTGATATGCACATAGTCCAGAGTTGAAAACTAGTGGCTTGAGATATGGCCCTGCTAGCAAAAATCAATATTGGACACTGTCTGGAAGCCACAGTAAGCTGTGAATTGCTGAGTCACCTACAGAAGGCTATAGGAGACTTTCACATATCAGTCTTCCTCACCTCAAACAATTTTCAGAAAAGGTGGAAAATTTACAGGACCCTGCTCATTTGGTCAATGGGAAATCAACTTAGTGGTTTCCTGGTGTACTCCTGTCATGGTTTAGGCCCAGTGCATAGCTGAGCACCACGCCGCCCCAAAAAAGAGCTAGTCAAAATAAGGACTGGGAGGGCTTCTCACCACTTAAACAGGTCACAGGCAAAAGACAGATTCATCATAAGGAATAAAAAAACCAAACAAGTTTAATTTGTTACCAACGTCAGAGTAGAACAATGGGAGATACAACCAGATCTTAAAATCAAAACACCTTCCCCCCACCCCTCCCTTCTTCCTGGGCTCAGCTTTTATTCCCGATTTCTTCACTTCCCTTTCCCCATCCTTTTAGGCAAAGGGGGATGGGAGTGGGGGGTTGCGGTCAGTCTTCTGCCACGTGCTTCTCAAAAAGTAGGGGAAAAAAAAAATTCAGCCCAGTGTCTCTCTCTGCTTCCATGTGGCCCCCTTTCCACAGGGGAAAAAAGTCCTCAAAAGTCCAATATGGGTCTGCCCACAGCTGCAGTTTCCCTCACACACAAAACTGCTTCAGCCCAAGTCCACAAAACTCCAATCTGGGTCTGCCCATAGTCACAGTTCCCTCACACATGACCAGTTGACACAGCTCTCGACACGGGTTGCAAAGGGGAAACCTGGATTCTGCGTCATTCTCTTCCTCCTCCTCCCTCTCTTTTTCTTTCCTTCAAACTGACCTTGGTGTTCTTCAGAGTTGTTCTCCTCGGGCCTCACTCCTTTCTCTGCTGCAGGTCTCTTCTGATGGTTATGGAGATCCCAGCTCTCTCTCTCTCTTTTTTTCAGGATGAAGCTGCAGCGGGGTTTAAGCTTAAGTTGTGGTCAGGGCTGGCCAAGCCCAGCCGGGCAAGGCCAGGGCCATGCCACCTGCACCTGGGGCCACGCTGGTCAGGGCCGGTGTCGAGAGAGAGAGAGAGGCATGCCCTGCACCCCCCTTAAATACATGAATTCGCAGGGGCGCTGATTGGCTTGGCCCTGGTCAGAAGTGGGTCTGACAAAGGCAAAGGGGGAGCTTTGCAGGTAGCTTCTTAAAGAGCCATCTCCATAGCCTTTCCCCCGTTACCAAAGACACAACCAAAAAACTCCCCACAGAAAACTCAATGCAACTCCCTTCCTTCCTCTGCTTTTTCCAGCTTGCCTCAAGCTGGTAGTTAAAACCTCTGTGAAAACAGAGGTTGGGTCAGTCTACAGGTATCAGAAAAAACTAGATAGGGAAGGAGAAGAGGATAGCTTAAAGGTATGAGGACTATTTTGACAACTGAAAATGTTGTGCAGAAGACTAGAGAAGTGACCACAGAGCCACAGGCATCTCCAATAGCCCAACTGAACTAAAACTGTAAAACAGGCAAACCAGGACTGCCTGTACTACCTCCTCGTGAAGTAAAAGGATCCCACAAAAAGTGTTTCTGTCCAAGGTGCAGGTTTGTGGATGGGTGATTAGTTGAACTTCTCAGCTTCGGTGTGAGCATATTTAAGAATTCCGCAGACTGGGGAAAATTTGAAATGTAATTGTGCAAAATGCCAGATTTGTTATAAAAACTTAGGTGGATGAGTTTCTCAGTTTTTGGTCTGCTATGTAAAAGAAGGAAAAACTCCCTTTCTTATGTATGTGATGTTGAGAGGAAAAAAATTAAACTTATTCTATGGTCCACTCCAAGCAGCTTACAAGATGAATTATCAATAAAAAGAATAATGTTTTTGTAAGGTAATGTCTTATAAATAAATCTAGTTTGCAGGGGTCATTTATCTGGTAAAGCATGCAAGATTCTTCAACCATCAGCTAGCGTAGCTGAGAAGATCAAAATAAATCCCAGATATGGAATCTAGACTTGTATGCATATCAAGAAGCAATTTTGACACCTGGTCTCAAGTCTGCTGTTTCCGTGAGCTGAATTTATACCTTTGATGTCAACTTTCTCCTATCACAGGTTGTCACATAAGTGAAGGAAGTGTGCTGAAGGCTGGGTGTCTCTTCTTACAGTCTGCTTTGTGTACAGTAACACGTCAGGCTCTTCATTTTTTGACATGCAGTAATAGTAGTGGCTTTCTGGGTTGGCTTCTCCCTCCCCTGACATGACTGAGTCAGTCTTCTGGGACTGAAAGCTCAGCCGCAACCTGCAGGACTGAGACATCCTGAGTCAATTCTTTAGGTTTTGCAGGGTCAGGCTTTGCACAGAGTCGTGGGAAGGAAGTGGCAGACAATGTGTTGCCAGCACAGAGTTCATAAAATGAAGAAAGTAGCATGTTTTCCCATCTATCCCATGCTTCCAAAACAGGCATACTTTGTCCTGCCAAATTAATGGATAAATACCCTTGTTATCTGTGCTTTACACAAATTCATGTAGACAGCTAAGGATGTAACATAAGTTGCTTATTTTTCACCAAGATTCAACATATGTTATATAGTTAAAGGAGAATATACATTCAGGAGTAAATTATTATCATTGCCAAGAATTTGTATTTGTAAAACAGAGTAGAACAAAAGTGCCCAGTAAAGGATGAGAAAAGAAAAAAATCTGCACGTGAAAGGCATTGCTGAAGGGAAAAGGAGGGGACTTGATAAAATGCAAGAGGGCTCGCACAAATATTGACACTGGAAACATCAATGCTTTTGTGATAGGAATATCAGACACCGGAAGAGAACAGGCTTACCCATCACAGTGTAGTCTGCAAGCTGGTGGGAGAATTCGGCAGTCTGTGTGGATTTCTGCCTATAAGGTATTTCTGAAAAGGCCACCATATGGATGCCCTTTGAGAGACAGGAGCCTGCAGTAAGCACCATTGAGAAGATGACCTTGAGAAGCCCAGATCTCTTCAAGGTTCAGTGAGATGGAGACAGACACCTGATTTTAAAAATTCATTATTTTGTTTTTGAAATCTGACTAAGTTTATGATTTTTTGCTATTAAGCTACATGGAACTGGTCAAACTGTGTCTGCTTGAATAATTATGATTTTTGAACCAAAAATATGTTTACAAAAACATAATTAAGTTCCAGAAGACTGAAGTAGGACAAATATTACAAAGAGAAAGAATATTTTAAAAAGTGAAAGAAATTTTGAGCTAGAAAATTACAGGTTAAACAGCTTAGTTTTGGTACCCAGAAAGAATCTAGAAGAAATTATATTCAAAGAACAGTAGAAATTATTTGAAGTTTAGAAAATATAAACCTAAAAAATAAGAAAATTAGATTAATTTAGTATAGACATCTAAATGAGGGCAAAATTGAACAATGTGAAATGAGTTCAGGATGGTTTTCAAAGCAGCCTGTGGGGATAGACTAAGACAAAAAATAAGTTTAAATAGAAGCAAAGACACATTTCAGCTATCAGAACAAACTTGCAAATTATAAATACGTCTAAGTAGTATCATTGGCAAAATAGGCTATAGAATCGCCATTGCCAGGTCCCTGAGGAAGACAACCAGCTGCCTTTTCCTACTTAAAGTTTTATTTCACACCTCCCAGCAGCGAACCTTGTCATATGAGTGAGTCCCCTGCAGACTGACCGTGCAAGGCAGGCTTCAACGGGCTGCCTCTGCCTGTGGTCATTCCACTTTGAAATCAGACTAGATGTTTCATAGAGAATCTCTCTTAGATTTGAGTTGGGAAGACTGAGACTTGTACAGATGCCCACCTAGAGCAGTCTAGACAGAGGTGAACCAGCAAGGGTTTCTGAATCTGCTCAGAGAAATAGCCTTTGCCTGTCCTACATCAGAAAAGTAGTACAGCCTGACAGCCATACAACACTGCTGTGCAAGTCTTGAACCTAGGGAAAGTCGCACGGATGGTTTTTTCCACAACAGAGCATCTCTTTCTTCATCCTGAAACATTGCTATCAAAATATACAGGAAGTGTTGCAGATTCACCTACGCGGCTAGAAATGAGATTGACCCCAAGGTTAGGCAAATCAATACATCATTTAAAAAAACATTAAAGAAAGAGTTGCAGTTTCTGTTAGGTAAATTTTCCTGCTATGTACAGAATATACAGGATAATAAATTTACTTTGACCCAGATAAAAGAGGTAACAGAGATGCAAGCACAAAATAATAGCTAAGCCTTGCCTGCAGATTTACATTGAATTAAACAGGAGAGTTCCTTCAAGGGATGCTGAAGCTGTGCGAGAGGTGAGCAGCAACATGGCAGATACATATAGTGATCAGGCCTGTGTCTGCCTGGCTGTCTGGAGAATGTGTCATCTGTTTACTTAATCATGGGCTTTGTGGGAGCACCAGGCACACTTTCATCTGGAAGATGAACACATCAGTGTGGGGACTGGGAGGGAAGGGAGACCTCCCAACACAGCACATGTTACTGGAAGGGACCATGTCTTTGCCTGCTCAGAAAACCACGTCTTAAAATCTCTTCTATAAAAAAAGGTCTAAAGTCCCTCTTAAAACTAGTAAGGACTTTCTGAGTCCTTCTTTCTGAGCAGCTGTTCCAAAACCTCACTGCTTTCATGATCCACACTACTTCTGAATTTCTATCCTAAACTGGCTGCTATTTGTTTATTCCATTTGTTCTTGTGCCAACATTGTCATTCAATTGTCATGGCCAGGGAAGGACCACATCCCATCTCAGGCTTTGCTTTGCTCTTTGTCTGAGGAAGGCAAGCATCCATCATGCTTTCAGAGGTGTGCATGGCATAATGATCCCCATGCTAATGCTTGAAGGAGCCGGCTTGACAAAATAGGACCCATGCAGCCATGTCACTGAGTTGAAGAGCCCTGCTAAGCACTACAGTGATGCTAATACTTCTGGGGTCATTCAGTTCTCCCTTGGGGATATTATGAGACAAATAACAAATGAAGACTGTATTTGGGCTTCCCTGAGACCCTGGGTTGAGAGTAGCAAGCAGTGGCCCCTGTGCTGTTGCAGAAATCCATAAAAGGACTTATTGACAGGAATTCAATCTAATATGCACATCCAGAGCAGTAGCTCTGTAATACTGGGAAAGATGCAGCCCAGCTCCTTGTCAGTGCCTGGCCATCATTACTGACAAAGACAAATCAGGAGAAAGAAAAAAAATGCAGTTCTGCACTGCCTCGAACTCTGCCCCGTATTCTCTCTTGGATAGGTAACACCCAGGGAGAAATCAGCAGGGAAGAAATGCTGCATACTCCAGTGACCCTTGGCTTTATCTTGTACGTAGAGCTTTTCTGTCTCACTGCATCGCTACAAGATCCAGGCAGAATCAGTCCCTTACTACATGATTTTATGTGAAATAATAAGGCCAGTCTGTCAATTATATCTCACTGATAACTACAATAAAACTCAGATTTTCTTTCATCTCTACCTCTTGCCAGCAGCAATTTTTACACTTCCAAAATGTTCACATCTGGCTGCTAAAAATGTATTCCTAAATCTGGGTATAAATACTCAAATAAATACAGTCTCAGACACAGAGCTCTCACTTCTTCAGAGAGGGCTGCAGTCACTTGATGTCTGAGAAAACCAGGCCACTTTTATTTAGCAGTGAATCCTGTGTAAAGAAACCTAGGCCCTGTGGATATAAAACTGCTAATGCAGTGAAAGTATTATTCAAAAGACACAGGATAAATGTTACAGATCTTAGATTTTTAAAACCTCCTCCCAACCCAAAACTTAACCTTTAACTTAGAAAAGTGACTATGTGTATTTGAACTAAGAATAACTAATAATATTTTTTCTTATAGGTTCTTTAAAAGGAGGGCACATCTGTGTTTTTGTTTTTTGCCTTTACACAATACTTATATATACATGGAGAGAAAAAACACAGCAAGCTTTACAGAGCCATCACATTTCTTCTGTTCTATGGATTTGGCTGTTTATTTTTGGTGATGTCTTATCTAAGTAACAGAAGACACAAATGACAGACAATATCAAACAATGCAGAGACTGGCAGCTGTCGGTATTGAAATATGACGAGGTTTTTGCAGCCAGCTTTGGCTCATTTCGCAAATCATTATTCAAGAGCTGTCACACACTGAACATGCATGACTCCAGTGACAGGCACGGTGCATTCAGATCATCTCCAGGGGCTGAGGACCAGGGCCACAAGTCACTCAGGGCCAGGATGGCAAGTCAGGAAGCTCAAATCCCATTTCCTTACTGCTTGCTCTTGCCCTTAGCGTGTGCTTCCAGTTCCTCATGAATGAGAGGCGAATATGATAATTCTTAAGTAATTTGTATATTAAACTGAGTTAGAATTGCAAAACCATACTCTTATTTGTGAGAAAGTACAAAATACAGCATTTATTTCTTTATTTCTGCCATTTCTCATGAAATAATACACGTCCATTGCTACAGAACTTATTTCATTAGGAATATATCTTTAAGTGGAAGTTTGGAGCAATTTGTTTGTAACATAACCATTTGGAAAGCTGAACAGGCAGAGGAGAGAACTGGGTTAACCCATCATAATCGTAACATTGATAATGCCTCCAAGATAGAATACCAGCAAAACAATTACTATGAAATGCAGTTTGTATACTGGCAGCTGGAGAATGAGTTGTCACAGTTAAGTGCCATAATATTCCAAGGAAGTACTCAGATATTTGGACAAGTACTTGAGTCAACACAAGTCCCTCTCTGTATTTCAGTCATAGGCCTGCCTTGCCTGAACGCAAAGGCGGTCTGAGCTGGACCCCAGCCCACCGGGCTGGACATCAGCCAAGCACTGCATCCTTATGGGAAGTAAAACTTAAAATAATTTCATCCTTTAATAAATATAGATGCTCAGGCAAAAACTCTGTAAGGTAAGTGAGTCAGGCTTCCTCCTCAAAGTGTCTGGCATCACCGCCTGCCAGAGACTGTATGTTTTGCAGGCAACGGGCTGCTAAAGTGCACATTCCTGTGCACTACATGCTTTAGTCATTCTCAGACTCTCAGAGCACTACAGACACAGCTAACAGTGGCTTAATGCTGCACTTGGTCTGAGTCTCCGTGTTTAACATAGAATACCTTCTTATTTATCGATTATTTCTAGAGATTTTTACACAGTTGTCAGCATAGATATCACTTTGAGCGGCATTGATAATTTCAGATTCTGGTCCTTTAAGTCAGTTGCAGTGCGAAATTCAAATGCACACTGGATTAGCTGTTTGATCTCTATTTGTGTATCTGGGACAGTGGTCAGGGATTGTGGTCCAAGAAGAACAGTCATATTCTCAGGCTTTGTCCTGGGACAATCAGGGATGCTGGACCATGCAGCTGCATCACTGGCCATGTGGACACAGTTTAAATATGTTACTGAGTCATAGAATGTTTTAAGTTGGAAGGGACCTTAAACACCATCTAGTTCCACCCCTCTGCCATGGCCAGAGACACCTCCCTAGGCCAGACTGATCAAAGCCTCATCCAAACTGGCCTTGAACACTTCCAGGGAGGGGGCATCCACAACGTCCCAGGGCAATCTGCTCCAGTGAACAGGTTGTTGCGGTTGAATGAAGCAGACCTTTCACAGACTTCTTAACTCTGTTTTTTAAATAGCATTGTATAGGCCTGGCCCAGTAAAATTACTCTGCTTTCATCGCGACTGAAATGTTATTTATATATCTTCCCTGTCTTCTGCTGAAATCACTAATACAATGAAAACTTGCTCACATTAGTATCATGCACCCAGTGGAACAGCTCTGAATTTCTCATTTCCTTTCTGCTCCTGCTATCATTAAAATAAAATGTTTGATCTCCTTCTAGACAACATTTGGACCTTGTATTCTGTTGTAGTTTGATTGGATTCTTGAAAATGTTTTATCCCACTGTTGAACAGAGGAAAAAACCTATCTAGGGTAATCTTTCAAGTTAACAGCATAATCCTCTATGTTTGCAGCAGAAAGTGACTTTTCTACAGATGAAATGACATGCAAAATATATGTGTAGAGGAAAAAAATGTGCTGTGAATCATCTGCTAAGCAGAGAAAGTACTGCCAATCTGGGAGCATGGATAATACTGTGTGCAGAATTAAAAATTAAGTTTTGAGGCGGGGATGAAAAACAGGTTATACTTTATTTATGCATTCTCAGGTGCTGACTAATAACTGCTAAGCTTAAGTACATAAACATCATAGGCACAGGGAAGAGAATCTAAAACATCCCTGTGAGATTGCTGGCTCTGTTCCCTCTCAAACTCATTGTTGCCCCCTGCCACATAAGTCAACCCCTTCTTCCAAATCCCTCCAGGCAGCTGCAGCACCTCGTGGGGAGTTGGCTGACTGTGATGTGCAGAAGTGCAGGGATTCTGCCCAAGTGTTGCCCGTCCCACAAGCAGCAGCTCCCATTTGTACAGCTGTTAAATACCAGGATATGTCACTGGTTTGGTCCAAATATCTTTTTCTTCACAAAAGATCTTTTTAAATGCCCTTATGCAGTAAAAGAATAGCATTATGATATTCTGTGTCCTCTATCTACCATCCAGGCTTGTCCTTCAACAGCTCTACTACACCATTAGTAGGTTTAACTGCATCTAGTAGGTTTAACTGCATCTAAGGAGGTGAATAAATCTTCCTGAGCACCCCTTGAGCCCTAGTCTTGTCACAGTTGTTTTTTCTTTGTTAGATGACAGAATTGCTCCAACTTTACATTTGCTTTAAGGTCAAAAGGTTGTTTTTCTTTTCTGAGTGCTTTTGCCAGGCAGCCTGTCACTCCCTGCTCATGAATCTTTTTTTCTGTACTTATGAGAGAATTTCAACAGCCAAAATGAACACAGACAGCTTAGCTCCTTAGAAGAAACTTTCCTTAATAACTAGTGAGACTGATTATGTAGTTTAAGCTGCCTGTGTGAAATGCTCGTGCAGTCCAGTTCTCTCTCTCCTAACTTAATATGAACTGGTGGTTCCTTATAGGCCCCAGTTGATGGAGAAGTCTCCAAGCAGCTGCCAAACATAAAAACTGTGTTTCAGTGTATCAGTGTGTATTCACTGTATTCACTGTGTATCAGTGCTATGCACTGTTTGATGTAATATTTCAGAAGATCTTGTGTGGGAGGAATCACAAGAGGGAGAAGAATCACCAGGAGATGCTCCAGAACAGGTCAGAGCTGGAAACAAAATGACTCATCATACAGTGCCAAAATTTCTTTCTCTCCTTGCCTGCTTTCCCATGCTGAAGGACCGAGTTCAGCACTCATGGCTTCCAGGACAGCTGTAATTTGTAGCAGCAGCATTTTCCCCCAACGTGGGATTCTTTCTCGAAGGTGGCACTCCATTTATTATCACATGATGAGTTTAAATGTTGAGTCTCTTCTAACTCTGATCCCTTCTCTGAAAACCTTAAACACTGCCATGAGAGGAGCAGTGATAACACCATTACCTCTGATAGTCAAAACTCAAATTAAGGATATACCCTTGTTCTGGATCCTGGCTATTCCAGCCAACTGTGTCGTATCATTCACTTCATGAACTTATTTTTAGTTTATTTTGAAATGAAAGCTTCTCAACATAGCGTTGACCTATCATTTCCCAGCAGGAGGCTGTTAAGAGTTGCATTTATGCAATGGGAAGCAATCCTTCAATCTGTACTCACTCTTTTCACGAACAAATTGAAATTATTACTGATAAACCCCATCTTAGCTTGATGAAACATTTAGGAAGCTGGGAAGATAAGTATTTCCCCTGAAACTATGCAGAAAAAGAGAACTTGCTAAATAAATTCTGCTTTTGCTTAGTTTGCTGCAGCATCCAAACAAGTTAAAGGTTAAAGAACCATTTTGCCTGATTTTGCAAATGTGTTGCACAATAAAAATATTTTATTTCCAAAAGGGAATTCAGAACTTTCTAGAAATCAAGTGCTTTTAAAATATCATACTCTTTCTTAGTGAAAAGTCTTGCACTGTGTTTCTTCACAGATTTTCTTTGCATTGGTTATAATTTCACTTGTGGTATTTTTTCATGCTTCCTGCACATCTCCAAAGTCTGCATTCTTGGATACGATTCCTTTACTATAACAGGCTTAACATCTGAAGTTGCTCCATTGGCAGTTCTTGCTCTGTAGGACCTGTTTGTCTGCCCCACAGACAGTCTGTGCTTGGTCACAATCCTCTGCTTGCAAATCCAAGAAAACAGCATTGATCCTGCGCTCCAGCAAACCCTTGTAAATGAGTCCAGGAGCAGTACTGCGGGTCCTGCTCACCCAGGTGGGAGCTTGCTATCTTCCAAGGTCCATAACAGAGCATCCTTTTCTTCAGAAGGCAAGAGGCATTGTACTCAAGTCTCCTGGTGAATCTTTCCAGCAGTTTTTCCATAGCACATCCAGTAGGTCAACACCATTTCCTCTACATGCAGAGACCATACGACATGGAGTGTACCAGTGTGAGGGGTGAAATTGTGATCAGGACTAGTGACAATATCCTGCAAGTTCAAAGGTTTAGAGCTTTTTCTTTCTTTTTTTTCTCTTAAAGAGAAAGCTAAGCATGAACTTCTGTCATCTCTATTTTGAATCACTTCATGAGGTGAAATCCTCCTCAGTTTTATGGGGTTAAAGCAGGGGTGTAGGCTCTTGAGTTATGGAAATGGATTATAGATCTGGAAGGCAAGCACAGCCCAGAGGAGAAATTGCTGCCAAGGCTTTGCTGGCAGGTAGTGGTACACCAACAACTTCTCATTTGAACTCTGCAGCTCTCCTTTTCCTCTCGCTTATTTTCAGAAGTTGCCTGAAGGTTTACTTCTGTCTCATTTAATCTCATTTAATGCTGAAAATAATTTATCTCTATTTAACATAATTCACAGTCTCTATAACCTGACAGTGGCTGACAGTAGATTCAACTGGCTAATCTCTGTATAAAATTCCCAGTTTAGGTTTTATTGCACTTGTATCAGTTCAGATTGTTTTAAGGAACCTGAAGGGAAGTCCCAATAAAATGCACCTATGAAAGATAGAATGCCATTTTGGAAAGATAAACTTATCTTTTTTTTTCAACTGTCATAAATCCTAAATAACTCAGTATTAACTACTTAGACATATGATGTAAATGTGATACTGAAATAAGCATACAATAAAAGTTAAAATTAAACTATGCAAGAAAGTTTGACATATCAGAAAACATTTTGATATTTGCAGAATAAAAGGGGAAAACTAAAAAGAAACTTCTGAAATTTCCTCTGAGAAAATGCATCAAAATATGATTATGTTCACTCTTCACCTTGCTGTGAATAATGTCATTA
Organism: Mesitornis unicolor; assembly: GCF_000695765.1. Taxonomy (NCBI): domain Eukaryota; kingdom Metazoa; phylum Chordata; class Aves; order Mesitornithiformes; family Mesitornithidae; genus Mesitornis; species Mesitornis unicolor. The sequence continues at coordinate 48,658 of NW_010181874.1, forward strand.
ATCTCTGGGTCCTTCCCACTCCCTCTCCTCTTTTTCCTCTGCCAACTCCTTCCCTCCTCCTCTTGGGTTCCTCAACAGAGCTGGTATTTCTCTTATCTCTGCTAGTTGCTCCTGCATCTAAATACATAATTCTCCCTTCTAACTCCACTGACCATTGGCTCCTGGTAGTGCATGTTCTCTCCAAATAATTCTTGCTGGCCTTAGTGAAACACATTGGTCTTCTGGCTTTTTTGGGTGCTCTCCAAGTGATTTGACTGATAAATATGTTTCTGCAGAACAGCTGGGCTTGTAACTAAAGCTCCTTTCTGTACTCTTCGTCCTATGCTCTGCATTGCTAGAATATCCAACCAGTCTGTAAATTTTAAGTCATTCCTTATTATTTCAATAATGGCCATGAAGTTTATCCAGCTTCATAAAACTGAAAGAAACAGATTTTTTGTACCTACTCTGTTGATATCAACAATTACTTTCTTTTTCTTTTACAAATTGCTTCAATTTCGTATCACTATTTTCCTCTTGCTGATTCCTTACACTGTTAGGACATCATCAAACAACACATTTAGCATCTTCCACATTTAAATCAGTTTGCTGGAAGCATTTTTCCAGGAGACCTATAAAACTGAAGTAGAAAAGTGAGTCCAGATCTAGTAAGGGTAAGAAAGAACCGCCTAAGGATGCCACGTGATTTGTTACCAAATGAGAACTAATTCCATATTCAATATTACTGTGACATTTTTTGTCTGCAGGACTGTGGAGTGCTTGGGAGCTCTCACCGGAACAGGGCACTGCTGTGGGAGGCAGTGTACAAGCAAAGGACAAGGAGAAAAAAACCACCCTGAAAGCCAAGTCACACCATAAACCACTTGCAATCTGCATAGATATAATTGCTGGAGTACCAGCACTCATTATTTTGTCTGATTTTGTCAAAATAAAAAGCAAGCTGATACAGAGGCCCCACAACAGGGAAGCATAGTCTTCCATAGTACTGGCCATGAACTCATTAGACAAAATATCTGCCTCCTCATGGTCCAGCCCAAACTGTGAATTCCAACAATTTCTGTTTGCATTTTTGTAGTTGCTATCAAGATGACATTACAAAAGAAATATGCAAGAACATAAGGGGGCTAGAAAGACAGCACTGCTGTGAAAACAAGCGTAAGAGTGGCAATAAAAAAATAATTTTTCTTACATGTGGACATTGCTGTCTTGAAACCAGACTCCTTACAGGACAGTTGTGATACCCTGGCTAGCAGCTATGACTGTTGGAGGCTGTGGTTTTCTATCCACCCAGCAGTAATTTCCTTCCTATGGTAGGAAATGAATGCCACTTATTGGTAGACAATATTAGAGGTTCCAGGTGAGGTACAATGCCAAGTATTTAAACAGCTTGGTCTGATCTGGTGTGAATTGCCACTTATTTCCTTGAGACCTAGAGATAGAAATGGATACTAAGAACTTTCTTGTCCAGCAAAAGAGGGAAGTTCCTCTACAATTAGAGTTAGAGGAAGTTTTCAGTAGAAACAGCATCTTTCTTAGCCTTTTCTACCCTGTTGTGGTTTTTTTTTACCTTTTTGTGTAAGTGAGGATGCTCCACTCAGTTTTTGCATGTGTAAAATAAAATCTGAGTAAGCAAACTTCACAAAAGGTTTACATCCACATGTTAACTCTCATTAGATGTTTAAGCCTGCTCAATTGGCAGACACAAATCTAGAATTAGCAAGTCATTTCCTCTTTCATTTCTGTCCTTAATCTTTTACAGATGTCGCAGCTGGAGTAAAAATATAATAGTGCTAATGTGTATAAAACAAGAAGGAAAAGGTAGAGAAGATTATTTCCTTTGCCTTTCTAGGGTAGTTCAAAATTATGTACACAGCAACAGTAAGGTATTATTGAGACTCCTGCACACTCGCTGTTTCAGGGAACTTGTGGTGCTTAAGGTATGGAGCAAAACAGAGCAGGATTTGAGGGTCACTAAAAAAAGTCACTATGCCTGTGCTTAGCAAGATATTTCAACTTCTGACACTCCTTAGCTTCTGAGATTAGCATTGAACCACCTTTTCTCTGTCAAATTCACAACCATTTTACATATATTCATGATCATCTGCTTTTGAGACTAAATGTAGGAATCAATCAGTATTTTAATGTAGATCAGTCATCACTGGGGATTGTATTCATATTGTGTTCAGTTGATAATTTCAACACAAAACTGATTTAGTTTAGAAGAAGATATCTGTAGCCTACTGGGGCAGATAAGGTGGCCAGCTCTCCTAGAAGCACAAAGAAATAAGGTGAAACTTTAGAGCCCGGCTGGGTAAATTATATCCATCCACCGATTTCAGTAGGAACAACTTTATCATTCACGACCTTATTCCTGTAGCAATAAATGCATTGGTTAGTTTACTAAGCTTTATTTATTTTAAAAGTATTCTGAAAAAATTTAACCAGGACATTATTTGTGCTAGTTTGCCAGAATTCTTAGGTATTTTGTAATTTCTCTGCCTAGCTCAAAGATTATTTGTCCAGGGATTACAGCTGGGACTGAAGTATAATTTAAGAAATCACTGAGAAACCATCATTTTACATGCAATCAAAATATTTTATCCCCCCAAAACAAGAATCTTATTTACAAAGATGCTGTCTTCAACGCTTAAAAGAAGTATCTCTACAAAGGGCTGTGCACTCATCCATCCTCACTGTCTTCTAAACTGATTTATTTAAACCTCCCCCAATTCTCACAGCAGGCAGAGGCACAGCCTGAGGGGGAGTTCGCTGTGACAGTGTAAAGTAATTGAAATCACAACACAAGATGACACTTTACTTTCCATGGGACAGGGAATTGGTCGGAACGTATTGCCATAAAAACGGATCTTTAAACATGATGAGTAGTCCTCACATTACATAGGTGTCCTTACCACTGGGAACTAATTTGCTGAACAGCTTCCTTGGCTATTTCTCTGCATTGTGCAATGTTTAGTTAAGCAGGATTGCTTAGCAGCTGCAATTATTTAACCTACAGGATTTATTGCATTAGAAAACTGAAGTCAGTCAGAGAATACTCCCTGGAGGGAACATGCAGTTACTTAGAAATACATGTGAAATATTTAGCGTGAAGTAATTAATCTGGCATGGTGAACATTTCATCTCTAATTTAGTCCTTGATCTGTAACTGCACTTTGTTTCACAGGCAATTTTAGGGATTATTTTATTTGATTATCAACATAAAATAAAAAAATTAAAATGTTAAAAAGAGGCTGGTGCTGAAGGTGTTCACTGCAGAAGCACATCTGAAACAGATGTGACAGACCCTGTCAGCAGAGTATGCTGGTCTAACAGCACTGGCTCCAGAGGAGAAGTAGAGTGGAGTGGAGAGCCAGCCCAGGAAATTGTTAATCAAGAGCAAGATTAAAGGACACCTACAAGAGACTTTGTGTATTTGTCAGTGACTGGTCTACAGCTGTCTGTGTTCAAAATTTAGGTCCTAAGATTTCCAGCTAACTCTGGAGTCCCTAATTTCTGTAAATAACCACATTTTTTTTCTCCAAAGACCTCAAGTGAATAAAGATCTTTCAACCATGGTCTAAAGTAAGCCAACATATCACTCATAACCACCCTGGTGAGATACACCAAGTTGTCATTCTTTCATGTCTCATAATCACCTAGACGTTGACATTCTTGGAGCACGTACATGAGAAAAGCCTTGCACACACAGGGCCCATGGAGATGAATCAGATGCTAGAATTTGTAAGGGTGATTACTTTTTTTTCTGAAGAGGCAGGGCTTCAGTTGGCAGATAAGTTTTTCATACTAAATGTTCCCTGAAGCAGGTTTCTGGAATCCAGGTCTCTCTTTTTTGCATATTCCATTGGAATATAGTTATATTTCTTCATAACTTCCTCTTCTTTCTCTTTCAATGAACACTGAATTATGAAATAATTTCAATAAGAGAGATTGGGAGAAACTCAGCTACAAATAGGCCGTACTGTGAGGCTACAGCATTTATGAAGAATGTGTGAATTCATAATCTTTTAACAGAGCAAGGAACTGACTGTGTGTCTTCACATCTAGGTAGGGGCTGTAACCATTGAGTTGATGAATGAAACAGTAGGAGTGATATTATTTAGTACTGACTTCCCTCCAAAGAAAGGTTCAGGGTGGAGACTCCTAACTGGAATGACAGGCCAGTACTCTGTTGAGACTGAATTGAGTCCCCCTGGCCCACTTGCAGCTCAGTTTTTACTGGCTACTTTAAATATTAGCTTTGATGGATCCTATTTGCTGGTAGTTAACCCTCCCTATATACAATTTAGGGCCTTTAAGAATGTTACTGGAGGTTATGGGTTTCTACAACCCTGGCTGAATAAGTGAGCTTACATTATTTTTCTTTTTGTTTGCTGAATCATTTTTTAACTAATAATGAAGATTGTGAACATAACTGAAACTTTCCTGTACACTTCAGAGCTTCTGCTGGCACCCAGACAAGTGTACATTGTGGTATCTGCCTCCCCACTCAGAGGGTTGCAACATGCAGACTCCTACACTGGCAACACTCAGAGTGTTCCACCACTTGCTTGGCCACTGGCTTGTAATGTGTTTGTGTTGTCTCTCTAGAAACTAACTAAATCAGCTTCTAAATGTTTCCAAATTCTTTTGCCTAGGGAGCAGCAATCTGACAGTGGCTCTGGAAAGCAAGCCTCCCGCAGAACACTGTGTGTCAGCCTGCCACAGGGCCCTTCAGCCAGAAATATTTCTTGGTTGTTTTTCTTAAGGCTTTATGTGGGCTTTTTGCAGCTTGAAATAATATCTTCTAGCAGTTCAGGTGGAGCATCCTTTTAAATGTTTATGTATCTTTTCAATACAACAAATAGATCTGGGATTAAGTGCTACAGATAAAAAGGAGATTGAACTAACATGCACAGAGATGTTTATCTCTAAGCAAATGCCGTGTTCATAGGACTCTGGGTGAACTGGCATTAACTAGAAGGGTGTCATTTCTCCTGTGTCTTCCCAACAATTCATTGTTCCTTTCTAACCTGATACTCTCTCCATCCTCTTGTTCTTGTTCTTAGTGACTCTATAGCAAGGCAGAAGCTTTTCATCGTACAGGTGTACCCTTGACAGGATTACTTCAGGTGGGCTAATTACAAATAAAGTTAAATAAAAGAACAATTTTAGCCTAGCTTACTTAAGTGTTTCCCTCCCTTTCCTTGTGTTTCATCTGAAACAAGCATATGACAGGTCGAAGTGAAGGGGGAACAAGGAAAATTCCTGTTAGCTCTCCATCTCTGTGGTATTTCTTGAGATATTAGAGGCAATTACTCAGACAACAGTTCATGAAACAAATAATATGTAGCTTACACCTGGGAAAAGACTCAGATAGAAACTCAAGTGCTATTCCAATTATTTAAACCATCCAATTCAGAAGAGATCGAAATGGTTTAAAACAGTTTCTTGCCATGTTAAACCGTTCCTTCCATTCTAAAGCCATTGAGTTACTAAGTGCCTCACCAGCAGGAAAGCAGCTCCTATGTAAAAGATAGCAATGAACTCAAAGTTTACTAAAAGATACATTAGTACCACTGCTTCACTAACAATATGGTAGGGGTCTTCAGGTGACCCTTCCAGCTGACCAGTGCCAATTTGTAGCAGGTAGGGATCTTTTCACAGCAATAACATGGTAGCGGTTGATGTGGGATGTCACAAACACTTCACTGTGATTGTTAAGAAACTCAGCCTGGTTGGGTGCATTCATTACTACATAACTGTGCTCTACCTTGCTAACCCATAGGCAGGTACAATTAGTCACCTACTATATGGCGTTAACAGATCACACTCAAGGCTTATAATAAATTTTCATGGACATGAAATATTGATTTCATACAGTCATAAAATCATAGAATCATAGAATGGTTTGTGTTGGAAGGGACCTTAAAGATCACCTAGTTCCAACTCCCCTGCCATGGGCAGAGACACTTCCCACCAGATTGAGTTGCTCGAAGCCCCATCTTGAAGGTGTCTTCTCATCAGGTTTTGGAGAGTACAAAGCAGGATTGGGATGGGTGCAGGACTGCAGCAGCTAGGGCCAGTGCTCAGCATTCTCGTTTGCAAAGCAGCATGTCTCACTCAGATCCTGCTCTGGAAAGGAAGAATGAAGCCCAACCCAGCATGCCTGGAAGTTCTCCAAGTCCCTGCAGGCTGATGGAGAGGCAGAACACAAGATGCTGTGTGTATATCTCAGGGAACTGGACAGCTAAATACCTGAGACATTCTTGCTGTATTATAAGGTATAGGTTGGGTCTCACAGAAAACTGCCTTTCCAGGAAGATGAGGGAATTTGTCCTCTGCGGTAGTTCTGCATTTATCAAGAACCATCTCTGATTGCAATGAGCAATGAGATAAATCTGTCCTTTTAATGATTTTTGAATTGGGTTCCATATTGTCTTTTTAAAACCTTGTCAGTCAAGCTTATTGAGCATAATTTCCCATTCTGCTCAATGAAAAGGTGAAATGGTGGAAGAGTATCTCATTTCATTGTGGAATATGTCAGCTCTATATGGCATTGGAACTGGAGTGAAATAATAGGAGGAATTATATGAGGGATGGCATAAGGTTTGCTCCATAGTGGAAATTCAGATTGTGTGGTTGTCCCACAATGCCACCTGACTAGCCCGTCCAAATCCAGCCCATCATATTCAAAACTTGTTTCTAATAACACATAAAGTGATCACTTCCTCAGCACAGTCTGCTCCCAAATCCCAGCAGACTGAAAACGGTACCACAAGGATTGCTCTTCACAGCACTGTGACAGTAGGACCTGGGAAATCTGATGGAGATCTGTTTCTAAAAGTGAATTTATCTCCCTTCTGATACATAAAAATGGTTTCTCAAAAACATGCATGAAAAAGAATAATTTTACAAAAGGAAAAGTTGTATTTTAGAGACCGTATGTTACATCTTTTTGAATAATAAAAATCAAAAGAAAAAATAGAAAATGGACAGTTCTCAGGAGGATTCAAAAGACTTTTTGAACTTGGAAAGAAACCCTTATTACAATACAATTAAAAAAAAATAGAATTTTTCCTGGTTGTAATTTTTTTAAGAACATTTCCTGGTTTAATTGGCACAGCTAACTGGTTTTTATTTTTTACCAAACATGTGTGGGAATAATTGTTAAGTAGTATCTAACAATAGTAAAAGGAAGTAAAATATGAGCTGAGTTACATGGGGTACAACAGTGTAAAGCAAGAATTTAGAGGAAGGAAATTTAAGGAGAAAAGCTAGTATGATTTTCTGAATGATGATGTCATCGTATTTTGTTGCAGTGGGGCATGCCTGAAATTAAAACCACTGAAGCAAATGAAAAAGTCATATTAGCAACGAAGGCTTTAAAGCCAAATCCTATGGTATGAAGTCAGTCTTTACTCAACTGAAATTCCCAAGAATTTCAATGGAAGTATTGCCTGGAAAAAGGCTGGAGGGTTAGATTTTTGGATAATACGAGCAACATGGTGGGATGCCTCTGGGTTGATTCTGTGGAACATCATAAAATAGCAGGCTATAAAACCAGAGAGGCATAATAAAAGCAAACTGCAAACACTATAAACCAATCTTTCTAATTTAACTCTGGTGGAAAGCATGACTTGGGAAGTGAAGAACTGTCTGTTTCTTCACACACATCTGACTAGCCAGTATTTTATGGACTAAGATAACTGAAACAATAGCCTCTTTCACACTTCAGTATATTGATAACTCTTAGTTTGAAAAAACAGATGCTTGCTCCTATGACTTTACAGGAATAGCTTATTACCCATATTTAGTTTTCTGGGCCCACTTTTATGATTAGAGAAAGGAATCCAAGGGAGTTCACTATACCTGTGCATTTCTCAGTATGATTTGTGTTCTATATATCTGTCTTTTAGATGACAAACCTTTAGAGATAGGGTCTTCTGCAAAACATCAAGCAAGTTGTTAATCTAAGTAAAAAAGGATAGTCGTGTGCAAAAAGATGAACTGCTGAGCAGCTTTAACTTCAGAAAAATAGCGTGGCTATTTCTGCAGCTTGTAAAAATGATGGGATTTTATTTTTTGAGATACTTTTGAGGTATGGGAATAGGTCAAAGATATGCGATTAGACTCCCACCTGTGTCTGTTTATGTTAAATATTGCTGCACTATCTGCTCTTTCCATTATACAAGATTCCAGACCTACGTGTTTAAAGGAAAAGAATCCAAATATTCAATGTAGAACAGAAAAAAGTATGTAAGAAGACTAAATATAAAATAAAATTTCATTAACGTAGAAGTTGGAAATAGAAAACACTTGGCTAAATGGACTAGGAATATGTCCATCTTCCTTTCTGCAGACAGACCAACTTTCCCTTGTTTGTGCTGTGATCTGGCTGGATGTGACTATACTAATGCTAAAACCAATAACTTATTTGATAGGCTGGTTTTCTTGGCAATAGAAACCGGAATTACCCAAAGTGAAATTTGTCTTCGACCACAGACTTTCTGTGCTGTTTTGGGCAAATCAGTTAGGTCTTCTGTGAGGTATCTTGCAAATAATTTTCATTAACTTGTGAAAGCTACATATCTCACTATCCTTCTGGAGATGGTTCTTCTTTTCTGCTCTGCAAAATTACCATGAAAGGACCTCCCTCATTTCCAGGGAAGCCTAAGTAGAACTAGCACCGCCACACCTTGAGGCTTAGCCATGTGCTGGGTGTGGAGATGTCCCCAGTTTTCCTGTTGGTAGGATTTCTTAGCTCATGTGCAATGTCAAGTAAATGCAGCTTTACTACATTTTCAAAGTTAGATCAGGCCAGCAGCAGTCTTGGTGCTTCATGAAAGGCTGAGACTGGGCTGGTGACTGCTGACTTCAGTCTGAAGGGTCTGGGGGCACAATGCAAAATGTACAAAAGGTACATTTCTGCTGAGAAGTATCAGTCTTGGTGAGAACATACTTCTCCCTGCACTTCATAGGGAAGAAAAAAACAAAGCATTTTGCTTCCTTACATTCAGTACATTTTGGTTGGACTTGATTACTCTTGTACTTCTTTTAGTAAAAATGATACATCTGAAACACAATTAAATCCTACAAAAGTAGTCTTTCACCAAAAACCTGATATTTCTATTTTTGGGGAATTTGGTCCAGCTCAGCAGTGGAAGAAAATGTTTGGAACTTCAGGATTACCCAAAAGATAGGAATTTTTGTTTTTGACAAGCAGCACTGCTTACCAGGCCTGCATTTCACACTTACTGAGTGCTCTGATTGCTTCTAGACCATGTTCTTGGAAGTGCAGGAATTTCCTCACTGGGCAGCTTCTACAGAACAAATTCTGTCAGTTTGTATTTGCTTTTGCATTGGTCACTCTCTACCATCAATGCATTTATGAACCTCCCTGCTGTTTCATTAGCATGGCTGGATCCACATGAACCCAAATCTCTGGCCTTTCCCATAATCTGCTACAAGGCCACCCCATAAGAACTTTCTGATTCAGCTCATGTGCAGGGAATCAATGTAAGAACCATTATACTACACATAAGGTGTATAAGTATTTTCTCATGCTAATGTCCACCCATCCCAGCCACTAACCAAGAATTAGGTGTGACAGAAGACATTTTGTCAGACATGGGTAAATCTGATAAATCATTCAGCTTCCTTGTTTTTGCTGTAGCATTTAAATCTTTCCCCTTTTTTCAGCAGTCAAAGTGATAGTTTAATTCTCAGAAACTGATTGTGTTCCCTACAGATTTCCAGACTAAAGAAGATAATGAACAACATAGCTAGCACCTAAGTTCTCTTTCGGGTTGAACTTAGAAAAAAAATGGATAAATTATTTCCATTTATATCAGTCTATGCCAAAAAATGTTAGCAAAAAGCCAAGAAGTCAATACCAGAATATGAAGTCCTCCGTGTTGGATGATGAAAAGGATTAATTCAGTGCAGCAGCACCTCCGTTAGTAGAAAGGATTGAGAATGTGGGTGCGATGACAAAGACCTTGACAGTTACCAATTGGTCACCTCAGTCCCATTTCTGAGATTTTGTGACATGACAGCGGAGTCTGACATTAAAAAAAAAGAAGAGGAAAAGAAATCTAGGGGCAAAAATATATTACAATAACAGATTAGACTCAACATGTTTATCCTGGTTGATCTTTCTGAGATATTTAAAGCTGAATGTATCATTATGAACAGAATGGTAATATTTTTATTGGGTGCTTTTTCTGGATTGCCTTTCATTTGCATGATAGGTGTATACGAAATTCAGCTTCAGTCCATCCACAAAAACTATCACTCTTACTTTACACTGCTTTGTGGCCTCTTGATGTGATGTATCAACCTTAACTGAGCTGACAGACCTATCCCTTCTTGCATTCTTCACCAGACAGTCTGCTTCCCTCTGTTCTCTTTATACAAATACATACACATGGCATGACCTACTGAACCATTGATTGAGTTATAAGGCTCATGAAGAGGCCAGGTCTCAGGTCTTTTAAAATTTGTATTTTTTTTTTTACTCAACCATGATTAAGGCTGCCAGTTCAAGGCACTTAAAATTTCAACTTTCTTCAAAGAGATCTGTTCTTTACATCCCAGCCTTGGATCATGAGCTCTTATCAAATCCTAAATTGCGCATCATATAACCTTCAAGAGCAAAAATGTTCTGATCTTGGGTCTTACTGGAACTGGAAGCAGCAAGTGAAAGGCTGTGTATCACAGGAATCTGAACTATTCAGTATGTCAACACTATTTGAAGAGCCACGTGTGCGTCATGTTCTTGTTTGCAAGCTAATTAGATTACTTGTTTCGAAAGATGGATTAATGAATTAATCACAGGGTGCGGTGGATAGTTTTTCTTAATGTTCTGAGACAATTCAATATGAAGGAGGCTTTTTCTCCTGTGTATGATTCATTTCAGAACTGGAAAACACAGAAAATAGAAATGTGAAAATGATAACCATGTTAAAAAATGAAAATTATAATCAGTGCTACCTTTGGCACAGTAAGCTTTCTTTTATGTTATCTAGAGCTGTAGATAGTACTGGCGACCATGAAAGAGGGAATGGCATGAGAGCTTTCTAGTTAGCAAATCAGAGCTGAATGGAGAAGGGTGTGGTTTTGACTGCCAAAATGCCAGACAGGTTTCTGGTTTGCAAAACTGAAACTAGGGATGGTTCACATCTTGATATCTTCTCATACCGCAGCATTTTTGGAAATTCTACTGGGTTTTCTTTTTCTTTATCCAAATTAGGGTTTTTTTGGGGCAACTTCTAATATTAAAAAACTCACTGACCCAAATTTCTTGACTCAAAGGCAGAAGGTAGCAGAGACTGGGATCTGGCCCTGGTTTCTGCACAGAGGGAGACACTCATTTTTGGCCAATTCAGCAGCTGCACCAAGTCAGGCATTTACATGTGCATGTGCTTTTTCACTTATTTTCCTGTTCTATCAGTTCTTCTGCTCTAGACAGCAACCCACCTAATGGGCCAAATCCTGCACAACCTTTTCTTGGTGGCCTAACCCACTGAGCACTGCATGGTGGGATCCTGGCACTTCACACACAAGAACGGAAAGGGTATCAATATTTGGCAACGGTGAAGTATGTGATTCTGAGCAGGACAATTTGCATTAACAGTGAATCATCTGGTCTTCAATCATTTTGAAAATGAGAGGTAGAGCCAGATTTTCAAAGACATTTACCTCGATAAACAAAGGTACAGATAAATTTCCAAGGACAGAGATAAAGTGCCTTAAAGACTTTTTAAAAGAGCCTGGGAAATTCCCACTCTATCAATAGGAGTTAGGGAGCTAGACACTTCTTAAAATCCCACAAATCAAACACCTTTGTAAATGTGCTCTTTGTTTCCTGATCCCTTCTGTTTTCACCTTTAACTGTACAAATACTCTATGTACAGATACAGGATGTGCAGTTCCTTCTCCAACAACCTCCTTCAGGATTCCCTTTGTTACTAATACTGAGAAAAGTACGGACTGCAAAATCTGCATTACTAGTAAAAAGGATATTGTACGGACCAAACATATACAGTAAGGTCTGTCTGAGGTGAGGCAGAGTCCCATACCTGTTGATAAGGAAAATAAACATTTTTCTTGAACACTGACTGACTGTTAAATGGAAATTTAGCAGACAAAACACACAGAAAGAATGAGTCCTAATCGTGTTTCAGAGTGTGATTATACAAGTGTCAGAGAGAGAATAGGATAGGTTTGGCAATGGTGAATAAATGCTACCAATAATGCACACCATTGCTAGGTATTTATTTAGTTATATATCACAATTTCTCTTCACGTCTGCTTAGTCTGAATGCAATAAAATAGAGGAAGAGCTGTCACGGTCATTTAGCAGTTGCAAAAACCTTGAAATTGTGCTTTGCTGTGCTTTATGGAGCATTCATTCCAGTGTTGCTGAGATTTATTATACCAGCTGGAAAACAAAATAGTCATTATTTTATGTTTTCGGATGTCTGAAGGAGAAAAATATTGCTTTTAGTCTATTGCTGAGTACAGTGATGTATTTCAAAGCTCTGTTAATACTGCCCCCCACCTGAGAGGGTAGATAGCTGATTTTTTAAATTTCTTTTGCTTTTTGTGCATTAGCTTGTGTATGATAGTGCTGCAATATGACCACGTGGCCAAGAGTGTAAATCAATATTGCTCCTTAGAATAAAATACGCTGCTTTCACCATGGAGTGTACTGTACAGAAAAGGCAGTGGGATGGACTTGCTGGAGGGATCAATGTTGCCAGCCGCAGCACTGTGACAGGCCAGGTTATGTGCTGGGAGCCCCCCTACTCACTCTTGCTCTGCCTCTCCCCACAGCCACGTCCCTGTCCCCCCACAGAGCAATGCACCCAGTGCTGTGTTGCTCCCCATGCCCTGCTCCTCTTACTCTGTACCTGTCAACCCATGTTCCCAGCACTGAGCTCCCCATAGTGCTGCACAGCACCAGGACAGACATGCTCCTCAAATCAAAGCAAAATTCCCAGTACTGGCTGTGGCTTGCACTGGGAATAGGGATTTCCTCAGGTAATGGCAGTGGGAAGTGCCCTGGGTGCCCAGAAGGAAGGAATCAGTTGGAGCCTTAGTTTTTCTGTGATGCCCTCAGAAGATATATTTGCATTTCCAGCATTGCATTACTTTTCACTTCAGACAGTCACTCATACTCATAGGAAAATTTGAGCTGAAAGGAGCTTTGAGGTCATCTGGTTAATAAGAACCAAGAACGTGGTCAGGTCCGGCGTTTCCTGGCTGTTGCATGACTGCGGTGCAGGCAAAGACTGCTCACAGGGGCAAAGCAGGAGGAAACAGTGAGTCAGAAAAGGCTCCCCTCCTCCTTCCAGCCTCAGATTCCCTAGCCAGGGAATTAACATCACTGCACAACTTCCAAAAATATAGCCTGCGAACAGGAAAGAGCCTGCAAGAGCTGTGACTATTTTATTTAATTCCGATCTACCTATCTTGAGAAATGCTTAAGATATGTCATACCTCTTTACCTCCATGAGGCCATCTGAGCTGTTTCTTGGTGGTTTCTTCACAGGCCAAGGGTTTCAGCAATAAATTGTTTGTGGGCATTTTATGGCTCTGAGGTCTGGAGCCCCACACTCTGCAGCCAAGACTCAGCGTACTCCTCCCTAACACCTTTTGGGCTGAAATGGAAAAGCAATAAACTGAGAAGAAATAAAATAAAATTAGGTTTTTAAAGAAGAATACCTCAATCCTAAATGATTCTGAGGTCTCACTATCACATTCAAAGGCATAATTCTGTCTCTTGGGGATTGAAATATTAACTACAGGTGTCTGTTCAAAAATGAGGAAATAAAGACTAGGATAATTCTCAGTCAGCTCTGTTGCTGTAGGTTTGGAATAGGGTTTTTTGTTGTACAACTGGAGATCAAGAGCAACTTTCCATCAGCATAACTGCAGAGTACAGTTAGTAATTTTTTTTTGTCTCAGTTTTAAAAAGAAAATACAAAATTGAAAAACAAAGTGAGGTGAGCTCTACTTCAGTGACACATTTGCTTTTTCCAGCTGTTTGTAGCTTTAAATAGTTCTATGAGAATTAGAACTTGCTGTGATTCATACTGCACAGAGGGTTTTTTTAGATTAATTCACACTAGAAGGAGGCAAAATTGCTATTATGAGTTAAGGAGCCAAGTTTAATTGCCAGTAGTGACATTTAGAATAGGTGCCTGCTAACATAAAATAATAATATACATATAATAATGTATATCAGAAGAGAGAGTATCCAAGCTACCTGATGGATTTAAACCAAACTAAGAAGATTTAAAAATTCATCCTTCAGTATAAACCAATCTCTAATTATCTGAGTATTACTTTAGATTCTAAAAGAAGAGTCTTGAAAAAGTTGGAAGGAACAAGCTCTGAAAAAAAAACTAACCAAAGAAATGCCTTTAATATTAAAACAGGTATTTTCCAGTGTTTTATATAATAGGCTTCATAGCAGTTTTGGTCCTAATCCTATTTGAAAACGTATTAGAATAAAGAAATCAGTGAGTTTCCTTTCCCACCTGAAAGGAGCCTATTGCCCCACCACAGCATGCAACCATTCACACCATACATCCAGCAACTGCGCGGACACTGAAATAAGGGTTGGAAATATTTTGTTTAGCCTTTGTTTCTTTGCTTGCACTCACTGATGAACATTGACAAAGAAAAGCTCAGGTAAAGCAGATACATGTGCCACAGCAGAATACTGCTCTGTGCAAAATCATGTTTCTGCACTTGAGGAGGTTATTGAAGGTTTTGGACTCACTCCAGGCCTTGTTAAAGTCATGGCAAAGTCTCTCTGGCCGGCACACCAGGAACTCTACTGGCTCCCTGTGCTCCAGTGCAGCAGCCTGGGTCCATGACAGAGTAGTAAATACCATTTGTCATCACTTTTTCTCCCATTATCGTCACTTCCCTCCCACACTTAGAGAGGAAAAAAAATAAGGACGAAAACTTTAACTAATCTAACTTTCTACTGGAGACATTTTTATAATGTATTCTTTTTAACATCAGTAAATCTCAAGTTTTCTCCTTGTTAAAAACTACTGTAATGATGGAAAGCTTTTTTCTAGTTTGATAATGAGGTATATTTTTCACCCTTTACTCTCTTGACTCTTTAAGTAGCTTTTATTAGTATAATCTATCCTCTTTATCTTGCTTCCCACACGGAGAGAAAAATATCCCATAGAGAGTAATGGGATATTTTTAAAGCTTAGTATGAAATGCATTTATTAGTTATTATGAGTTTTATTACTGCATTTCATACTAAGTTTTAAAAAATTTAAACATGCCTTGCTCCCTTAGAAGAGGTGCTGCACACTGCTTAAATGAGTAGTATCTTACCTCCAAGAAAGCTCTCTGAGGAAGAATATTGTAATTCAGCTGGCAGATATATGAGAGAATTTAACTTGTAGTTAATATATTAATATATTAAAGATCCTCTTTAATGAGGATCTAGCATGAGGGAAAAAAAAAGACTTAATATTACTGTATGCTCACCAGCTTGA
This sequence comes from Mesitornis unicolor, assembly GCF_000695765.1. Taxonomy (NCBI): domain Eukaryota; kingdom Metazoa; phylum Chordata; class Aves; order Mesitornithiformes; family Mesitornithidae; genus Mesitornis; species Mesitornis unicolor. The sequence continues at coordinate 64,191 of NW_010181874.1, forward strand.
AGTTTGGCCCCACCAAATGAAACAATGTAATGCACTTTGAGTTCCAGTTGCATTTAAAACCCTTCACACAGAAGAAGTTAAATATGTAACCACATGTGACTGGAAGAGCATCCATTTTGTGCATATTAATCTGAAATTATGGTCAGCACTGCTAGTACAAAGGGAACCTTCATTAAAAGGGACTTATTTTATTCCCACATAAGAGATACAATGTTTTACATTTCATAAATTAGTCTTTAACTCGCCTGAACTCTCTCTCCTTTATGAATAGTCTAGACACAAGCTGGAAACGCTCATTTCCCTGGCATTTATTTGGAAATCACAGCTCATGATCACATCAGTTGCTAATACTTCAAACAGCATGCTTTTATGCATCTTGTTTACATACTTGGTTGTTTTCTATATCATTGCTGTTCATTAGGTTTTGTATACTATGAATACACCCCTTCTCCTCAGCAATTAAGTAATTTATGAGTTGATAGATATTACTGTACAGGACCACCATACACTGAAATATCAGGCTCACTTCAACAGAAGCAAATATCTCTACATTAATTATCACTAGCAATAGCTATGCATAATAATAAAAAGCTTTTTAGAAAGATAACGAGGCAGATTTTGCTTTCAATAACACTAATGTGTAAATATATAAGAATTCTGGCACATTTGCAATGTGGTTCTTCCAGGTTCACATAACCACAGCTGGACTGTGTTCATGCAGCAGAAAAGATTTCTTCTCACTGCCTGGATCCAGAACAGCTGCCCTCAGCAGCAGAGATGACTTTAAGCTTAGGGACAAAGTCTCTCACACAAGCTCAGTCATTATTTTTTTTAATGTGGCCCATTGTGTCTAATAAATTGGTTTTTTAAATCAAATGTTCCATGTTTTCCACGGCCTCAGCTGATAAGAAGCGACAGAGGAAGGGGGACACTTCTGACAGTGAGAAATCTGGCTCTAGGGATACAAGCCAAACTCATCGCCATTTTTCTCCTGAAATAAGGAATTGTGAGAAAAGAAACAATTAAGGCTAATCACTGTTACAGTGAGATGTGGTGAGATTTTGCTTGCTACTACCTGGCTTATCAATAAGAATGATTACATGTTTCCACGTGGATTTTTTTGTTTTCTCTTTTTGACACTTAAAATTCCACTGGAATGTAAAAACAAAGCCACTCTCCTACTTTTATAATACTTTATGAAGCAATTCTCTGAGTGTTGCCACACTTTAGTGATGAAGAATCAGTGCAGATTTTCATTTTTGTAGTCTTTTTTATAGTTCTTCACAAGATGCCATTTGGAAAAGAGCTGAAATTATGGGTTGCAATGGGAAGTTGAAGAGCAGTGATGTTATTTGCAATGGAGTTTAGTCGAACCTGCTTATTTCAGCAACCACTGTTCAGCAGCAGGTATGACTGTTCCATGCAAATCACTAATCATGAGTTTCAGTGGCACTTTGCCTATGCAAGACAAGAAGAATCCAACCAATTATAACCACAGCTTCCCTCCTCTGCAGTAGAAATTTGGGCTGTGACACACAATACCAGCTGTTGGACACTGGCTACTATAATAAAAGTTAATTTGCATGATGGTATGGGCTGCGTTAATTTTCAATGTGGCAAAATGCTAACAGTTGACCCAACCTTGGGCCAGTATTGTTTCATCAGCAAACTGAAAAAGGAAGTAAGTCATGAGTAATATAAAATGCTGCAGTAATAGAGAATTATTTAGATTAGTCAAAGCCATAGGAGTCTGGAGGGATATTAGAGTAACGTAAGAACATGAAGCAGAGCAGCATACTGGCAGCTGAAATTCTTTGTAGCTAAAACAACAAAAAAAAGGAGATTAAGACATTTACCTGGAAAAAAGGTACAATTCATAAAAGTGCAATAGCTTCACTAAGTGACTGAAAGAAATTTTCATGGTCTCCTCCTTTCCTCTTCCCCCACCCAGAATACTCTACAGCCTCCTTACTAGGAAACCCTGCAAGAATTGTGGATGGTTTAAGTTAAATTTCTGTGTGATATGAGGTAGATAAGGGATTAAAACCCGAGCCTCTGATATTTCAGTTAGTTCCTTGGATTCTGAGTTATGTTTTTATGCAAGAAAACAAAGAGCACGTGGATCAGCTGCACTGTAAAGAGCTGCAGTGGCCACTCCTGCATGCTGGATGGAGCCCAGTCCATTGAGACAGTTCTTGCTGGGCCCCTGAGGGGGCACGAGTGGAAGATTATCAAACCCTTGGATCCCTTCCAGAACATTATCTAGGTATAGCATTGCCCAAGATATGTTGCGATGTGTGACCAGACACCCAATTTTGAGACCAAAAAGTAAAGGGAGATGGAGTTGTTCTCAGATTTTGGGCTCCCTTTAAATCCCAGGTCCACTTTTGTATCCCACCCTAAGATACTCCTATAAAAGTCAAAGACCCAGAGAGGTAAGGATCAATAGTCCATTTCTCAAACATGTTGCCAGAGATCACACTCCACAGTGATGCTGTTAAAAGATGGCTGTCCTCTACAGTTAAAAACAGTGTTTAAATTGAGCTTTGACTTACAAAAGAGGCTTGTGGTTTTTTAAGCCATAGTCAGAAATCTCCAAGAAATACAGCTGGAGTGCCACATATGGTAGTACTAGGTATGAAAAAAAATATTCAGAGGGACACTCTGGGATGCTGCTCTGAGCAGCATGGCCAAAATTCCCTCAGCCCAAGGGAAAGGACATGGGCAGCATCCATGGGTAGCGTGCCCTTTTTCCCCCAGATAGGTTAGACTGGCCCTGGTGCTGTTTGAGGGTTGGTTACCAGAGAAGAGGTTTGTTATGGTGCAAACACTCAGAACTGTGTCACTAGTTACCCACAATTTTCTGCCACAGTGTCCTTATTTGTCTGCACTAGGTGATAGATTAATTGAAATAAGGATCTTTGAGATCAAGAACCAGAAATGGAAAAGTAGAAAGCCTATGGCAAGCACAGCTGACTCCTTCAATTGAAAATACAGCAGTGAGAGAAAAACAAGTAAGAAAAACAAATCTTTACTAGTTTTCCCATCACCTTCCCTCTCAGAAGTGGGGATAAAGCACATGCCTGAACTATTCTAACTGAAAGCCAATGTGACTTCAAGCAAACACCCACTACCTACACAAAAGCTCTTCAGATAGCACAACATCAAACAGGAGACCCAGCAGCTGACAATCAGCTTAACTAAGCACTCCCTTGAGAGCAGCTCTTTAGGGAGAGCCAGCTGAGCCACAAAAACTGCTGGAGGTGAATGACATCAATGCATTTTACTGGTTTTCTTCAAATGAAGACCTCAGTGTAAGGAAATTATTTAAGAGACAACTAAACTCTGCTAGAGTCATAATTAGTAAATAATAGGTTCTATTACACACACTGGTGTATACAACTAATGTGGGATAATTAATTGAAGCATATGACAGAACAAGCTTTTTTTTTCCAAAAACATTTTATTAACATTACTTATGAATTCATATTTAGAAAATATTGTAGGTGAAATTAACTGAAATTCAGACATGGCTCAAATACAAAACATAAAAGGAGGTGCAAAAATATTACATATTCTACTGTAAGAAATACAATAGTGCCTCAAAACAGGGATTACATGAGATTTGCAGAAGCTTCTGTTTTTCTTCTTTAACAGTCATCGCCGAAACACAAATATTGCCAAAACACAAATATCAAGATCCTCAGCAGATGTAATCGGTGTAGCTCCATTAAAATCAATAAAAATAATATTTTATGCCATACAAAGATCTGGAGACAACTTAGCAGAAATTTCAAATGTCATGGAAAAGTAATGGCTACATTTTAATTTTAATACTCAAGTAGCTTATTCATTGCTTTTGTCAGAATGTTTATCAAAGTATCCCTAATCCAGATTTTCTCTTGTGGGCTGTGCCAGATTTAAGTTTATATTTGTTTTACTGTTACAAATGCTTCTGAAAGCCTTGACTATGAACATAACTGCAAAGCACAGTCTCCTTAAATGATAGTGCCAAAGTATGTTAAATGGCACTTTTGAAAGGTTCTTAGCATGCAGAGGATGCAAAAAAAAAAAACAACAAACAATCCACAGCAGAGATTTACCTTTGTGCTCCCCTTAGTCATACTAAGAGACGATGATGCTTAATTGATTTGTAACAGCTGAAATATTCTCCCAAAGCAGTAGTACATTCCCCCATAAAAACATGGAAATCTAAATACTTGACTTTGCCAAAGTATTACTGCAAAGACAACTGAGCAGAAGAACCAAACTTAGGTTCATTCCTCTTCTATTAAATGCAGTTCTTTATAAAAAAAAAAGTAAGTTGCAAATAAAAAAGTTCTGAAAGAACTATGTCAGTGTATAAAACTGTGTGGAAATCATCTTACAAAAGAAGAAAGTGGAATCAAAAGAAAGTGCTTCAAGCATTGAAGTGCACATCAACTTTAAGACTTCAGGTTATATGTCTGAGGTTTTTTAACCAGTTTTCTCATCATTTTTCTGCGGTACACATTCGTTGGCTTGTTGATTCTTGGTTTCTGAGCCCCTGCTAAGAAAACAAAGGAAGCAGTTAGAGAAACAGTATGACAAAACTGTTACTACTCTTTATTGTTTGGGTTTTGTTCTCATGTTATGCTGTTTAAACAGTTGATCCAATAATAACAAACATATCAGAAACTGTAAAATGTGTTCTGGACACCCTATTCTCGCACGCTGTAAGGTCTCCAACATGTCCACCTTTTGCACTGAAGTCCTGCTTTGCTGCTCTTTTCCTAAGCAAGCATCAAAGTCTTTTCTAGCTGTTCTGCAGAGACAGCAAAACAAAAGTAAACACACTGCTCTGTCTGGAAAAAACAAAAAGAAAAAAGAAACCCTATTACTACATTTCTCTGAACAACACTGAGGTGAAGTCTAAAATATAATCAGTGCTTGTGGGAAATGGAAAGGTAAAATGATTTGTGCTACTACACAGAACTGGGTTTCACACAGAAGCTGCAGAGTGGCCAAGGACAGTCAGGGTTCTCTCCAGGAACACTTATGAAGGCTGCATGGAATGTGTGAGTGCAGTTCAGAAAACAAATACTTTACAAGCCTGACTGAAAATCTTTTGTCTTTATGCTACCTGTTCACCTGCACACAGAGCCCCTGCGGCCAGTTCCCAATCCTTTTGCTGTCACCCCAATGTATTTATTTTCTTTTCTCATACAAACTTTTAAAATTAAATGAATTAGAAACTTTTCTACTGCAAAAGCTATAGATTAATTCAAAGAGCAGTTGCATATTTGCACAGGGAAAGTCAATTGAATTCAACTCCATACTCTAAAAGGTAACAAGAAAGATGCTAGGGAGGGAATTATTATCTCCCCCAGAAGAGGAGTGGCTTAAGTTGCCTTAAACATTTGCTCAATGTTGCTGTACACTCCCAAGCTGTAAAAATGAAGATGTATAGCACAATATTAATTAGCACTAATTATGCCCTTAACTATGGGCTTTGTTGTACGTAGCCTTACTGAATTGTGAAATCCACAAGTTGGTGAAAAAGCTTGTATCTGACCCTTTACATTTGGCTATCTGGTGCTCTAGTTATGAGCTGGACAGCATTTCCTTGCTTCTTCGGCAAAGAACAAGGAAGGGAGAGGCCTCAGGTGGCTCTGGCTGGGTGTGGGCAGAGGCAGAGTACTGAAGAGGCAGCTTCCTTCCTCCTCTCTCTTGACACACTTAGGCTGGAGCCTGGCCCTGCCATTTCCCAGGTAGTAATAGATGCAAATTAGATAATCACAAACATATCAGACAGATTTAGCACGCTACAGAAGACTCTCTTATAATGCTAGAATGGCAGAGACACACTCAGACTTGTCACCCACAGAAATGCTACTGCTATGACTAACTGGCAGATATTATTTTTACTTCAGAAGACTGTGCTCAGTGTGCAATCCTTACCCCAGCCTTGGATTTCCAGCCCAGAACTGAAGAATCATCTCCTGACTTAAGCCTTCTGACTACACATCTTAAATACTGAAGGGTTCAGATCTTGTGCCTATCTCATGTTTAAAACAGAGCTAATTTTTGGCTTTTTTTATTTTTCAAAGGCAATAGACATGTTACATATAGCCTTAATTTTTTTCCCCGTTAGTATAATTTTTTTAAACATTGGATTGTGTCTGCTTCCTGAGTGCTCTGGGGAATCAACATATAATTATGCTTTTATCGCATTCCTTGATTTACATATCAAATTAATTAAAGTAGTGTATTAAAACTTGCAATAACTAGTATTATATGACTGCAGGTAAAAGCACAAATGTTTTTATTTACAAACAGAGCCAGTAGCTGATTTGAATAAAACCATTAAGAAAAATTAATTATCATTCCCAACCCTTCCCTCATGGCCACAGAAACAGTTTACTCAGCACCAGTGATGATGTAGAAATCTTTAGTAATGGGAATGGGAAATGGGGAGTCAGAGGAGGATGGTAACATCTGAAAATGCAAAGGAAAATAGTAAATTGACTTCAGAACTCACTTCTAATCCTACTTAAAAATATATAGAAGTAAATGATACCTTAATTAGTGTTCATGCTGATAATGAACAGTTTAAAAACTGATTCCTTGTGGACTCTAGTAAGTTAATTAGTCTTCCTGTGTGCTTTTCTCTACGCTTTATTAAAAAAATGGTGCAGCTATCTCGCACCATGCTGTTCTTGTCAGAAGAATTTAGCATGGCATCTCAATTTTCTCTGCCTTTGAAAAAACAGAGTCCCAAATGCAAACTAAAGTGTGTAAAAGAACAGTGTGAACACCTGTTACTGGTATTGGGATTGCTTTATCTGCTTTTTTTTTAAAGAAAAAAATCTTACCTTTTCCACAAACTCTGTAGCAATCCATTTCAGTAACAAAGTTATTGGCATTTCCACCACAGCCGGTATATTTGAACTCCTTACATGTTTTAGTCTTGGTGTCATAGTAATAACGAGGCACAGAAGAAGAACAGAGTCCTTCATCCTTCGGGCTATAGCATAGCAAGGGACCAGCTTGGAAAAAAAAAAATAAAAGGGGGGAAAAAGAGAGAGAAAGTAAAATTACGTGAGTGTAATCTCTATGCCTGGCTTCTTAAATTTTACACTGCAATACATTTGTGGCTAAACAGCTGTTGTTCCCATTGAACTGAGAAGACTGTTACTGATGATTTCAGAGACTTACTACATCTTATTCCTGTGAGTTAGGAATTTGAGAAAGCAAGAGACATTCCCAGAAAATAGGATTACTATCCCACAAGTGAAAACCATCAGCTTTCCCCACTGGTGGTACCATACATACGACAGCTGAGATATTTACATAGTCTGGCCAGAAATCTTATTCCATATATATATAGGAATACAACAATTCCAGTGGAACTACCTCTGTAGAGGAAAAGGCATAATTTTGTTTATCCTTGCTATGATCTTGCCAGCAAATTTTGCCTGCTTGCAGCAAAAAGTACAAACCCTCCACTTTCCTCACAAGAATCACATTTCATTTTGCCTCAACAAAATTTTACTTTTTTTGCTGGAGACCTTTTACCGATTTATTGGATACACAACAGAAAAATTAAAAATAATTCAGCATTGACCCAAGAAAACACTGACAATCTGTCACCAGCCAAAAATAACCGTCTCATTAAGCACTAATGTTTAGTTTAATGTAGTGTTTAGTAAGTTTGGGCAGTGACAGATTTTATACATTCTGATAGATCTCTCTTCTTCAAAGATCCTGTTTAGCACGGGTTATTAATCTGGTGTTTATTACAACATTTAGCTATAGTCATTTGCTCATAATTACCACCTCTCTTCTTTAAAACCTGTATGGAGAGACAGTGAAGAGTCAGGTCAGGCAAAAAGCTTCTATCAGAAGTTGAGCTGGTGAGTGTCAAAAACCCAAGCCACCTAGCACCATCTCTCAGGCCTGAATTTCAAGAAGTCACTTCTGCTTTATATTACAATTATCACTGCCCTGAACATGTTTGCCACAACATCTCATACATCTGCCTCAACACAGCCTTCCAAACTTATTTCCCTTCAGATTACACATGTACAACTCTCTAGAAGTCAAGAGATCAGTTGGGTGTAGCTGTGCGCAGATTTAAGGTCTCAAACTAACACAGCATTTTGTTCTTTCAGTAGCAGCTGAGACTAGTGACACATGAAAGTCTGCAGGCAATATAAACATCTGCTTCACAGAAGTCTTCAAATGTACCACTGTATGGGTATCCAGAGGAAATAAATCAAATAAAATGCCATCTTCATATCACTTTCAAACCACCTATTTTATTAAAAATTTGAAACAACTATTACTTCTCTCTGGCAGACAGTGGTCCACACAAGACTGCAGATCTCTGAAGTTGTTGCCATTTCCATAACAGCCACCGTAGATAAACTCCTCGCACCTCATTGCGCTCAAGTTAAAGGCATATCTTTTGAGATGACTCCTGCAAGGTCCTCCATCAGCCTCCAGACGGCATAATTTAGGCACTTCTGCAACAAAAATAATTTCATCCTCTGTAAAATCAACGCTTCTGCTGAACAACATGGTAGTGTAGACAAGATGTTATCACTCCCGTTGCAGGCAAGTCCCAGCTTGTCCCACTACCTGCATTCTCAATAAAGCTTTACAAGAGGAATCTGATGCATTAAATAGGAACTAGATATAACATTAAATAACATTTAAAATATTAGTAGCTAAATTTCACATGTCGCCTTTGAGACAATTCGTTCCACTTGCTCTGCATAGAATTGCTATCAGCGAGACAGTCGCTCCAAGGAGAGGAGGATGGATACGAAGCGTCCCGCCAGCACCACAGCCTTCCCTCCGTGCCCCTGCCACCCTGGGTCGCCCCGTCGGATCGGCCCCCGGGGACTGCGGCGGGCGGCAGGGCTGGTTCCCGAACTCACTCTTGATGGTCCAGCAGCTCTTCTCGCAGTCATCGAGAGTGAGGAAGTTGTTGGCGTTACCGTGGCAGCCCCCGTAGGTGAACTCCTGGCAGCTCTGCGTGTACCTGTTGTAGTACCAGCGCGGCACCAGGGCGCGGCAGGGGCCGTCGTCGGGGGGCAGCAGGCAGGCGCGCTGCTTCTCTGTGG
>NW_010181875.1:0-20801 GCF_000695765.1 Mesitornis unicolor
CCCCTACCTCCACTGGGACGGTAGTCCGAATAGTCTCACTAGCGCACCATCCCACACATGTGGGCGCTCCACCCCCAGGCTCATCACTAGTGAGTTGTGTTTTATCCCCCTTCCCCCCTCCCCCCTTCAAATCTAGTTTAAAGCCCTGTCTATGAGCCCTGCTAACTCTTGTCCCAGGAACCTTTTCCCCTTTTGAGACAGACATGCCCCATGTTTTGTTACCACAGCTGGTGAAGTGTAAACTGATCCATGATTAAAAAACCCAAAGTCCTGCCTGTGGCACCAGTCTCTGAGCCAGGTATTGATCTGTTGGCTCTTTCTGTTTATCGCCTCAGATCTCCCTGCAACTGGTGGGATAGAGGAGAACACTACTTGTGCTCCTGATCCCTTAACCAGTTGTCCCAAGCCCTTGAAATCCCTTTTCATTGCTCTCAAACTACTTGTTGTAATGTCTTCACTGTCCACCTGAAAGACCATGAATGGGTAGTAGTCAGAGGGTTTAACTAGGATAGGGAGTTTTTTCTGAATGTCCTTAACCCTGGCTCCTGAGAGGCAGCAGACTTCCCTGAGGAGTGGATCTCGTCTCTCCCTTCAGAAATGAGTCCCCTATGACAAGGACCCTTCTGTCTTTCTTACTTGAAGATGTTTTAATGCATGGTTTCCTCTGATTGAGCCTTGGTGGTGCCTCCAAATTAGGTGAGTTGCCTTCCTGGTCTTTGTTTGGTTCCCCCTGCAGAACATCATACCTGTTTTGCAAGAGTACCTGGAAAGGTGGAGCAGTTACTGGGGGGAGGGCCACGCCTGTTGTGCCGGGAAGAGACTCATTTCCATTCTTGTTGGTCACTATCCTCTAAATCCTCCCATTTGCTATGGTCAGCCTGGTGTAGAGAGGCTAGGGAGGCCTGTGCCTCACTCTCATGAGCTTCTCCTACCCTCTAGGCCCACCTCAGGGAAGGCAGGGTATGGCTCCAATGGTCTATCTCCTTCTCACACTCCCTGATCGTTCTCAATCCTGTATATGTCTGTTTCATACCTGTATATGCTGCTAGCATGATTCAAAATATGTGACAAGTGGCACCTCGTTCCAGTGACATGATCTGCATTTCTCCTCTCTCCTTTTGGCAATTAGATCTGGTTAATAATCAGCTCTTTAAATCCAGAGCACCTCCTCTTATCTTCTTGAGCAGTACCATTACATTGAAATCCTCATCTTCACTGGAGCCCATAGCTGTTCCTTTGAAAACAGTAATAATACAGCATGAATGTGCAAGGAAAGAATGAAAATATACTAATAGTTTATCTTGTTGTCAGAAGGCTGTCCTTTCCTATAGTCTTTGAATGCTTTTATTTTTGATATCCAGACACTTTATTGTACAATCACAGTTCCTGTTTCAAAGAGGGTGACTTGTTAATGATGTCTCTGTTGCTTAAGGGCAAGGATAACAAGGTCGCTGGGGAGAATAAAAATTAGAGCAGAATGTGTTCCTTGTATGTGTTGTTTTGCTCACTGAAGTAGCTCTCCTTTATAATCTTTATTCTCCAGAAAATGTAAATAACGTGATTTGACAGAAATACAGATTGCCTTACTACACAGTAATGAATGCTTTAAGAATCATGATCATTTGGGAAACTTTGCCAAGAAGCAGAGAATTTTGTCTTCAGTCATCCAAAAACGTGCATTACAGAGCTGATCTTCATCTTTGGCATCTATCAAACAGCTCACTGGAAGCAGCAGAGCTAGTAAACAAAGCATGTTGGAGTAAAATGGTCCCCCATGGGGAATAATTTAAAGTCATAGTGAAGTGTTATTTTCAAAAGACATCAAATTACATTTCCACTGGAATATCAGACATACAAAATGCATGTGTGATGAAGAGTTCAGGTTAAAAGAGGCTGCTGTTTCTGCATTAGCTGAAAAGCTCAACTCACATTTATCTTAATCTCTCACATGCTGGCTCTGTACAAGCCCACAGTATTTCCACCAATTTGTAAGAAGATTGTTTAAGATGTCTCAATATATTTTTAAAAAAATGTTATTTTTATCAGTCTGTTTTATACATATAAAACCAGAAGCTAATAAGCAGATACTCTTTTATTGTCTATCCAACTGCACTGCTTTCATGTTTTCAAACACGTACAGTATGTCTATAATGTTGGGTTGGCCAAAAAGAAATTTTGTTTTTTTCTGAGTAAATGAAAGGTGATTTTTTCATGGGAAACAAAAACTGTATTAAACAATATAGTGTCCATTTTGTTCAATTACCTTTTACCATGGCAGCTTCATGATTCCATGCTCAAAAAAGTTCCTATATTTTTTGGCAATAAACAGTTCTAAGAATAATTTGATATCCTCAGCAGCAGTGAAGGTCTTGCAATTCAACATGTTCTGTAAAGAAGGAAACAAATGGTAGTCTGATAGTGCCAGGTCTGGCAAATATGGTGGATGTGGTAACACATTCCATCCAAGCTGCAACAATTTTTGACGAGTGAACAAACTTATCATGGGGAAACACAACGTCTTTGCGATTCACCAATTCTGGACACTTCCATTTGATGGCATCATTTAATTTATCCAGATGACGACCGTACAGGTCTGAATTAATGATTTGGTTCCTTGGAAGCAATGCAAAATACACAAGACCTTTGAAATCCCACCAGAATGACAGCATAACCTTCCTTGGGTGAATATCTGCTTTTGAAGTGCTTTGAGCTGGTTCAGCATGCTTGCTCCATGATCTTTTTTGTTAATTTTTGTTCTCGATGCCTGTTACCATGTTTCAAAAAGGGATTGTTTTCTTCATATTTCAAGTGAGAATTGCAGATGTCAGTGCACTTAGTGAGATGAATGTATTTGAGCTCATGTGGTACCCAAATATCGAGCTTACTAACCTATCCAAGTTCATATGTTTTTATATGTTAAGATTTTCAGCAATCTCTCATGTTGTTAAACAGCAATTGGATTCCATCAATGCCTTTATTATGTCATTAACAACTTTGATTGGCCTTCCTGAGCGTGGTGCATCTTTAACATCAATATCTCCAGACCAACATTTAGCAAACCAGTTCTGACACTGACATTGTTTTAAGGCATCTTCACCATGCACATCACATCACTTTTTATGAGCTTGCACGACGACTTTTCCTTTTCAGGACTAATACAGCAAAATATGACAGAAATGTTCCTTTTGATTTTCTGTTTTTAAGTGGACACCAAATAAATAATTGTTAACAAAATCGTGCACTTATCTTTTTCTAAAACAAGCTTGAACTGTCAGCTGTCAAGTTCCATAATGAATTTGTGGTTTAAAATGAAGTTAATTACATTTCAAGACATGAAATGGACATGTATGTCCATCTTAATTGTGTTAAAAAGCACAATTACTTTTTAGCCAACCCAATATATTGATAGACAGGATACAGGATTGGGAATTGCAACCACATTTTTTGCATAGCTGGAGATTGCATTTGGCCCGGGAAATGAACTGGGTTACCTGAAAATCAAATATCTGTCCAGATCCTTCACCAAGACTTGCTGCTCTCTCTAAACCAAATTCCACGAAGAGTTGTAAGTGTACATATTTGGAAGTTGGTTTAGGAAGAGAACATGGAGGTGGGTCATAGGCCAAAGATACTATTATATTTTCTCTTCTTGACATCTGCTTAGCGAAAGGCAAACTTTGGTAGAGTGAGCTGCAATAAACTACTGTGAGCTTTGCACAAGTATGAACAGGTCTTTGTTTAGAGATTTTTGAAACATAGTTTAACAAAATGATTTGTAGATGGAACCATTTTTCAAGACAGAGACCTGTCAAATCCATCACCCTTTTAGTCACAATTTTAAAGTACCTTACTGTTAGTAAACTTGTAATTACCAAAATTTTGTGTTATGTTTCATAGACTCTTCCAAGTAGCAAACTGTGCTGAAAATCACTCACCTACCTGTCTTTTACTGTTGATTTTATGTGGATAGTCTGCTTTTATTAGGATAACAGTATCTAATATCATTACTGAGAGTTAAGTTAGGCTATTAGACTGCAGAGACCCAATACTTTGCGTATGGTATTATATCCATCTTGCCGTCTCTGCCATCAGAACCCACATGAAGTTACTTTTCACCCTTTCTTTCTTGTGTGAGCTGAATTCCTGCCTCTTTACCCTTCCTGTTCCAGCCTGCACATCAGCGCTGCCTTTTCAGAAGTGAAACCTGCTAATTCAGTGGTAGTTGGAGCCTGATGGGGCAGGGTGAGATGTTAGGCACCGGAGGCTCTGCTCTAGAGGGCTCTTCCATGCGTTAAGAGCAGATGTTAGGGACAGGAGCTGTTTTACTTCTGTCCTTGTCCATGGTCCTCACTGTGCTGCACCGTTGGAGGAGCTGGAGAGCAGAATGTGTGTCTGGGTGTAATTGTGCAGCAACTGTGGCTGACCTGAAGCGTTAGAGATGAGATGCAAAGTTATGCGGCTTGGCTGTTGTTCATTTGGGACTTATAAAAGTTACCTGAAAGCCATGTGAAGCCCTTACTCTGTTGCTGCTCAAAACTGTTCCTTGGATGAAAACAGCCATTTCAGACAAGCAGTCTTAGTGCCATTGTGCATTTAGTTAGTTATTGGGGGATTTTTTTTTTTGTTTGGTGGGGTTTTGAAGATGCAGAGCAGTAGAAGTGATGTGCTGCCACACTCAAAAATAGCCTGGCATACTCATTTGGAAAATCACCACCTTTTAGGTTGTATTCATTTAGCTTATCAGCCCAATTCACTGTGCAAGTGCTGCAGCAAGTTTGCTGCTTGGTTCACTGCCGACTTGGTAAACGCTCCCTCTTGTGGGAGCTAGTTGCCTAGTGTTAGATTTCCAGTCCGTGTGTGTATCCCTGTTTTTCAACAATAAAAGTATTAGAGCTTTTGTAAAATATGCTTTATAGGAGCACTAGAGTGTTAGTGTTTTCCAATTTTTGGAGGTCATGCCACGTTATAAGCAATTTTTGTGTTGTCACTCATGAATGTTTAGATAGTTACTTAGTTCAGATTCACGTTATTTTGAAATTCATGGCTTTAAGATTTAAACTGGATATTCAAAAAGTGGAAACACATTTCAGGTTACTTAATTTATTTTTATGATGGCAGCATTTGGTGCCAAATGGGGCATTTTAATCACTTTTTTAATGCTGAAATTACGTGATTTTTTTAGCATTCTACATCGGAGAAGTAAGGTAATTAGAATAAAAGATTCATTTGTGTGTCTATAGAGGTGTACTTAGCAGTCGACTGAATTGTCATTTGAATTTAAAAATGCTTTCAAAAGTACAGGTTTACATTTATTTAAAAAAAAAGGCCTCTGCAAGGTTTTGGTTTTTTTGCCAGGTATATGCAGTTTTATTGTATTGTATATTGTGGTGATTTTAGCTTTCTAAGGAATACAGAGTTAGAAGTAAACCTGCATCTGCACTCTTCTGTTTTGTTTTTTCATCATTGAAACTTTATTGATTTAAAAACTACAGGTGTGAAACTTTCTTCATTAAATTACATACTACAATTGAAAGGGCAAATCCATCTAAACCATTATCCTCTCTCTGGAAGATGAAAACAAAAAATCTGAAGTGTTGCTGACCTGTTCTATCAGAGTATCACTGTAGCAAGAAAGGAAATAAGGGAAGGCATGCTCTTAAAATATTTAAGATATAAGAATTTGATGCATCTTTTTTAAAAAAAGCAATATTTAGCGAGACTGAGAAAAAAGACCTTTGCATTATTCGATATTAGGTGATTCTTACAGGCCCATCAAATGTAGCTATTGAAGATAACTGTAGTGTGTGAATTCTCTTCTTGGTATTGATTATTCCAATAAGTTCAGAGATAGTAAGATTGCATGCAGGAGGGAGTTCTGGGATAGGATAAGCCTCAAAGTCAATGTACTGGCTGTGAAGAAAAAGCTGGAAGAGGGACTGCAACATAAGAGCTGCTTTGCTGAAGCTTTAGCTTCTGTTTTTGCCTCATTGAAGGTGAAACACTTGTGTGCACACATCATATCTACAATGTCTGTCACTGAATTTTCTCCTAATGATCAAAACAGCCTGTTCTTTTACTGTGTGTCAGGAAAGATGGGTGGAAGGAAGTTGGTTACACAGACTTTTGCAGTTGGCACATGGGGTGAAATGGTGGCCCTTTAGAAAACCGACCCAAAATGGCTGCCTGTGGGCACAGGATCTCTGCAGAGGGCTCAAACCTAGCAAGTCATTTTGGCGCTGTGACAATGCTGGGAATGGGGTGATATTTGTCTGGCTATGAGTCTGTTTCACCAGTCGTGACTGCCAGCGTGCACATGTCCCTGTGCTTCCTCAGTCTCCAGGCATCACGCTGTGGATGGCCCTGGCAGTAAAGTCAGTATCGGTACCAGCATATGCCATGTGCCAGCTCAGTGTGTGCTTCACCTTGAAAAGCTGCCTCAAATGTTGGAACCCTTTTTATTATTTAATAAGAGTCCCTAAAGATCTCTTTGTATTTGGCTATTTATTCATCACTAGAGTTAAGAGTGTTTTCACTTGTTAATGTTTTTTTAAAAATGTTCTTAAAAGGAAAAGTTAATGGCCCCTCAGTTTAATGTGATTTAAGCTGTTTATCATTTTGCTTCTAGGCGTGTTTTCTTCCATTTGTACTACTGCCATAGTCAGACTGACATTAAGTAGGACCCATTGCATTGTAAGTGGTGCCTTTTGTGCATAGCAGTATCTGTGATTATTAAAGAAAGTTTCTCTTCTTTAAATAAAGGATTTGACTTTCTTATTAGACCAGAAGGCTATTAAGTTTTAAATGCCATTTGTTTTTCATTAAAAAGGCTTTTCTATTTTAAATCCTTGACTTACTTTTATTAGAAAAGTAATATGCAGTTTTCCATATTTTTTTTAATTTATTGGTGCTTAATCTGTAAGATAAATACAGAGCTGTAATCCTATATGGCAAAGTATGCCTTGCTCTGTGTGGGTGGGTGTGTGCACGTGCGTGTATGTGCCTGGATATTTTTATGCTTCCATAGGTTTTTATTTTTCTCTTTTGACTTCTGCTTCCTCTAAATTTGTCCTGGTGCAGAAATTAAGAAAGTTGATTAAAGATTTATTTATATTCACATGCAGAACTGGAAAATCCATGCAGTCCTGAGGGGACTAGCATTCGTCCTTTTCTTTCATTTTGCCCATAATTAGAGATGCTCTTTGAATGTGCTTTCTAAAATAAAAACTTGTGTTTGATATATTTTCCTCAGTTCATCTACATATAGTCACAGTGCTACCTCCTGTTTCAAAATGAGAAAGAAGAACCATCTGCTGGAGGCATATGAGTGATGTAGATGGGATCAAACCTACAATTTATCAGCTGTACCCTTGTTAGACATTGTCATATTAGTCGATAGTGATCTCTGTTGTGGCTTTGGGGAGGAAGTGTGAGGTGGTGTAAAAAGCCCGAAAGCTGTTAAGCTGAAAGCAACATGTGTATTCCCAGTGGATCTTCCTGACAGGAAACTTTGAGTTTGTTGTAGTGCAGTTATAGTGGAGCAGAAGCAAAAGTTCTTAACCACAAAAGTACGCTAAAGCAGCAGATTGCAATTTCTGCAACTGCATCTCTTTTCTGGTGATTTTTTATGCAGGATGCAAGGCTCCCACACAACATCCTCCCTAACCTTATGGGTCTCCTGTAAAGAAGGCATTCCCACATGGGGAACTGTGTAATGCCCTCCGTCAGGAGGGAAAGGGGCCTTGGGCAATGATCTGGCGGCTAGCAACGGGGATGGAAATTGACATCTCCTCTAAAGATTCACTTGCTGTAGTGTGCTGCAGAACTGATCAAAAGATCTTCAGGCTGGTTGTCAAGCTAAACGCGTTTGATTTCTGCACATGACCCAAAGTTTTCATTCTTGCCTGTCACCGTCATCCACACGCATTCATGTGTTTAATTTTGACTAACGGTGGCTGTATTCAGTGACTGTTAGAGATAACTGTGTAAAGAAGCAGTGTTGCAGTCTCCAAAGACACAGCATAGCAATTATCGCTCTGGGTACGAATTAGCATGAATCCATTATGGATTTGTGCCTCAACACAAAACTGTAACACAAAGAGAAAGGTGATGCTGTCAGGAAATAAACTACAAAAACCACAGCAGGTTTTTCAGCTGTTCATTTTGTCTGACTAATTTGAACAGGCTTTTCTGTGCTTACAAGAAGTGTAAGAGACTGAAAAAAATTCTTCTGTTATGCAAGATAAATTATTTAATAGTCCTTTTGACCTTTTTCCTTATTAATTATGAATTACAAAATTTTGCCGGGGTGTCAACCTCTGTATCAAAATCTTGAATTATTAGAACTCCAGTCTGGCCTCTTCTGTTCTTTGTCTGACAGATGGGGCTGGGAAAAGTAGTTTGATCTATTTCATACTCATATTCTGTATAAAATTTACTAAACTATTACTGGATTACAAACATTTAAGTTTTTTGTTTGTTTTGACAGTTCACTTGTGTTTATGCTGTTCTCCTTTATGTAAAAAATTGGTTGTCCATACAGTTTTTATGTGTACAGGCTACTACAGCTGAGAAAAAAATGAGTAAGCAGATTGATTTCAGTGGCAACTATTGCCATTTTTCTAAAAGTACCAGTTCTGCAAATACTTAAGGTTTTTTTAAAGTTAAAAGTCTGCAAACTTGTTTTTGGCTTAATCTCCTAACTGTGGCTGTGTGTTGTCCTTTCTTGGCCAACTGATATTTGGGGAAAAAACTGGAGTAGTTTTGAAGCTGCTAAGAGTGTGAGATTCTTTTGACTTTGTGGGCCATTGTGGTTTAGTCCTGACCTTGAAAGTAAGCAGCTTTTTGAAGAACAGATAATAGTTTAAAGTTTACAACCTCAAAAATCTTTTTTTCTACATTTTAGCATTAGAGGCCTGATTTTTCTGATTCCCATAATTCTAAAAAAGAAAAATACCATACTACTTCCTCATTTTTCACCTTTAATCCTGCGTGAAATTGGAAATGTTGGTTAAAGTTTAACCTAAGTGATCAAGTTATATTTGAGAATGAAAGACTCTAAAATGGCTCCAGTTAACGGCGAACGTGTACTCTTAATGTTTTCCTGTATCTATGGATTTATCAAACAGAAGTGCTTTCCATGACAAAATTTAAATCTCATAGGTAAGGTTACTGCCACGTGCAGGAGCTGTTTTCCAGAGGATGAATTATATAGAGTAAGAAAAACTGTACTACAGGAAATGGGGATAAAATATTTTCTTTTTGTCAAGAAAAAGAGGAGAAAAAAGTGTGATGACGGTGATTGAGGAGTTCTCTTGATTGAACTCTAGACTGTCCTCTGCTGTGTATCTTATTATTTCCTTTTTCTTCTGCATGTTTTTGTGTCTGAATACTGTGATGGCCTCTGTGATGACCATGTACCCATTGGTCCAGAAAAGTGAATTTTAACTAACTAGATCAATGTTAGGCAGAAATTCTTCAGACCTGTGTCATGAGTTTCTGGCTTGGACTCCAGTTCCCATGCAGAAACCCACCAATTTCAGAGGGACCGTGTATAGTTTTGCCCCGGTGGCTTTCAGTGTAGACTGAAGTTTGCAGCTTAGCTGGGAAGAAAACCCTGGGAAGGTAATTTCAGACTCTTAACTTATTCACTAGAGAACACTGCTTCTCATACAAATTGCTACAAATCTCTGTACTTAGGGAGGCCAACTGTGAAATGAGAATAATAATGCTTATGCACCTTTGTAAAGTGATTTCAAATCTACAAATGGAAATTTAAGTTCAGAGCATTATTATTAAACACATTTTCCAGATAGGGTAATGAAGAGGAGAGTGGCTTAGCTCCTTTTCTTAATATCTTTTTCCAAAATGTATTAACTGACTGGTCAGGGTGTATTTTCTGTTTCTCTGGATCTGATAAACAGCTGATGAAAGTCTTTTACAGCTAATGTTTAGGCTGCATAAATTATACTTTTAGATATTCAGCTATAATTTCCTCTATAAGTTTACCCAAATGTTGCTTAACACATAAAAAAGTGCTCATCAAGATAGAACCCATTTCAGTTTTTAAAGAAACTTATTTTTAGGGGATGCCAGTAGACTGACTATTAGATGATCAGCAGTTCTATAAATTGAAGTAATCTGTTAGTCTGTGGAGCAGATGAAGAAAGCCAAAGGGATCCTTGCACAATCATACTACAAAAATCATTAGATTAAGAAATAGTAATAAATGTGATACTGTTTTAATCACCCTTCTGTTTTTAAGCCTTTAAGATTTTCATTTTCAAGTGTAGCTTCTCAGCTGCAAAGGCCAGAAAATCTCTGTAAATGAATAAAAGTTAATGGTAATACTGTACAGTGGGCTTTTTAACACTGAAAATGGCAACCTACCATTGATTTTAAAATCTGTGAAATACTGTGAGGTTCAAGCCTTTGGAGCACTAGAAGAAGTTGTCTCTTAAATTTCAGTTTCTTATTGAAAAAAACCACTGTGATCCAAATTGCATTAGGTTTTGTGAACTGGTCTTGTGCTCCATAGGACGCTGATTGGGCAGTTGTTCTGGTGGGAGACCTAAGCACTGTTAAAATGGAAGAAAATGGGTAGTTCCCCTGGAATAGGTAAGGTGGCTTAAAGGTTTAAATCTAAGCCTGCACTATGGTGTTGTTTTGGTGGACTATTTTGAGTGGGCCATTGGTCTCTGGTCCTTTCAGACTGGGTGTTAGAGTGCTGAATGTTAAAGATATTTTTAAGCGCAGCAGTTAATCAGTGAGCTCTTTGTACTTTTTTCTCAATATCATTCTTATTGAGGCTGTGAGGACATGTGGACAGCTGTGCACACTCAAAAGGCAAAGTGCCTATAGAAAGAAATATTAAAAGAAGCTGGAGAGAGATGCAGTTCTCTGAAGAGTTTTTGAAGGACCACAAAAAGCTACTGTGAATTTGGATGGAATAGCAGTGCAAGCACTAGAATGTGCATTGAAGTCCACTTTAAACAGTCAAATAAGCCAGAAGACATCAGTATGAAATTATTTTATGACTGTCTTTATATTCACTGGAGGAGAAGCAATAAAGAGATTTACAATACAAAGTTGTGCATAAGGAACCTAAATTAGGTCTCAGAAAGAGCTATTGCTTATTTAAAAAGAGGTGTTCACCAAGGCAGTCGTGTTACTTTTCTGCTGTATGGATTTATAGTTTGGAGATGGTTATGCCCCATAACTCTTAATTAAGCTTGACAGTTTTAGTATTGAAATTGAAGGAGCTGGTTGGAAAGACAATCTGCAAACAAGGGCCTCTCTTAATGGTCCCAGAGCTTGTCTTTGTTTACAGGCTTTACTGTATTGTGGAGGAAGGAAGAAAGTAACAATTATCTTTAATTATACATGATCTGCAGCATGTCAAAAAAAGAGACTATAAACAAGCACAAGTGGCTTATAGTAAAAGCAGTTATTATAGACTTTGTGTAGTGACTAAACTGACCAAACCTTATTTGTGTGACATGCATCTTATGAGAACAGATTGCCCTAACGATTTGGTGGCTCCACTCGTCTTAGTAGTCTACTTAGAGGCAAGCTGTGGGGGACCTACTTTCTTGTGAGCATGCATTTGCTGGATATGGTAACCTGTTCTACCAGACTGCAAAGTGATCCCACTAGTACTATCAGACCATTTACTTGCAAAGGGCTTTTTCAGTCTTGTTTAAAAGTTGGATGAACAGCTCTCATTCCAAAATTTTAAACATTAAGTAGTTTTGTATTACCTCTGGAAGGAGCATCAATATTCTGGCAGTGTTCTGCATTTGTTTTTTTATCACTCAGTAGTTTTGTTCCAAAGTGCTCATGTTGGCCAGTTCCTCATTTCAGTAAGCCCACCAAGTAGCTTCTCAGAGCTATTGAGTCCACAGAACTTTGATTTTAGGTCTTATTTTTCTGCCAGTTGCAACACAACGACATACTGCAGAATAAAATCTGAAGAGGAACCTTGTCTAGGTTACATAAAAATTCCTTGCATGACTGATAATATAATGCAATTTTCATTGCCTTTGGTATTTTTTAGCATTCTTTTTGTTTATTTTAGCTTGTTTTCTCCAGATGTAGATTTATTTATTTATAAAATATGTAGAAATAGGTCTTAAAAATGTTTTGTTAAAAAAGGAAGCCAGTAGTGGATGTAAAGTTATAGAATGTCCTAAAGCAGGCAGCAAAACTAGGCTGTCTCCATTAGGTAAAAAATTAACTCTAGAAATAATAAAATGAAGCTCATGAAAACAAAAGACATTATTTTAGAAGTGAAATGATTGTGAAGGTTTTTGGCAAATTACAGTCCATTGCCTTCCCTTCCTACATCTGTTAAAAGGATTCTCAAAATAGCAGTGAAAGATGTTATCCTCCTTATCACTCTTCACCAGAACCTCACTCTGGGGGCGTGAACACCTTTTCACCGCCACCACCGCTTATGTGGGTGTAAAGGAGGAGTAAATAATTGATGGTTATAATTTGCATAACTATTTTAAACTCGGTGAACCTTCTAAATATAAAAAACAATGAACTCCAAAGTCCATGGTAGCCTGGTTAAATGCTGTGCGCAGTTAAATAAGTGCTTAATCAGTACACAAGAGTTCAGAACAATAAGAGATACTGTATTTCATTGGGATGGCTGGAGGGAAATAGGGAAACAAGTTTGTAAAGTTGTCCAAACTAGAATTTGGCCAGAAGCCATCTGTGATTTGTAATGTTTGTTATAAGATCAGGCTGAGAAGCAGAAAGAAAGTTTTGGGAGTTTAGTATTTGCTTCATTGCAGAACAGGAGTGTGATCTTCCTGCAGACACATAATGCCTATTTTCCCATTTCTGAAAATGAGGCATCGCTGTCTGCACTCACCATGTTTATACTGGTGTTTAGCCCTTGGGCTATTCAGCAAATGCACATACAAATTTTAGCCATGGTGCACGAGTCGTAGTTAGACTGTGTATACAGCGTGGAGAATTCCATGTGCACAAAGAGTACAACCCGTCAGAATAAGTCTACTCAGAAGGAATCAGCCTGAGCTTGTCAGTGGGAATACCATGAGCAGCTGGGAGAACGAAGCATCTAAAATCCTGCTCTGTTGGATTTAGACATCTTATATGTGCTTATTTCCTCCTTTGGTGATTCAAAGTGCTGAATCTTCCGAAGACAGTGAGAGAACTGCTCTTCTCACCTGGAAAATATCTTACAAAACCAGAGGTTATGTTTTTCTCTGAAAGCACATCACAAGTTAGGAAGGAGGCAACAGTGGGTATGATATTCTTGTAATAGCACAGTGAAGTAATTGGAGGATTTATTCAAGGTGTGAAAGAGAGGTTTGGATAAGTAAATATTGGAGAACTGTATCCAGGTCAGTGAACTGCGGAGTTGGACTTCCATGTGTTTCTCCTGTTTAACTGTTTTCTGAAAATAATACAATTAATTTATTTAACTTCTGGAGCAGAGAGGGAAGGATTTACTTCCCTGAGAGTAACACCATGTCTGGGGAGGAGAGCACTATTTTGACTGAAGCAGGACTTGGATGTGAATTCCCTCTGACAGAGAGGAAACCTTAATGTGGGTCATCAACCTCCTGAGGGAGCGCTTCAACTATTAATCTGTGCTCATAAAAGGTATAGCTCCTTCCCAGTTTTTAAAAAGGAGGTTGCTGATGCTGTGAAGCCAGATCTATTAGGTATGCTCTGAGAACAGCTACTCAAATGTGCCCTTCAAATGAGATCAGTAGAGAAATGTCTAGTTGGTGGATAGCGGTGGTGTTTTGAGATCAAAGGAGGTATCAGGTTGCATCAGCCTCTTAAACTTCAGGTGCATCTCGGTGCGGATAGAAATCAGACTTTTATGTGCATAGGAAATGTTAATGCCGCTAACTGAAGTGTCAGTGGAATGCTTGGTGGCAGCAGAGCAGGACTTTTGAGTGCTGAGCAGTGGATCTTACTTAGGTGTTCACATGGATCTTACTCTTTGGTCAGTGTTCTAATATGTAAATCATTAGATAGCTATTAAATTTTGTTAATCTTACAGAAAGTACCCAAAGATATCTGTTTGCTATAGACAGATGAAATAAGATGGCATTAGGCTGTTTGCAGAGCTGAACAATTGCTGAAGATGATGTGCTTCACACCAATTTGACCAAAGAGACTACTGAATAACATCGTCTGCCTTGCGATTCCTTGAAGTCACTGTACTTTTACAGCACGCAGATTGAGCTGATAATGGCTGGAGTTCTCCAGTCAGCTGGGGAGTTTGTATGTCTAGTTATATCCCTAGAAACAGAGACATTCCCAGTAACAGGTACTGTTAGCATGGCGTATTCAGACAATGCGATGCTGTGGTTTAAAAATGCAAGGAGGACGTTATATTAGACCTGGCTATTAATCAGCTAGAAAGTAAGCAACTGTCTTGGGGTTTTCTTTGAAGGCTGGAACTTACTTGAATAGGAATAATTGTTTTGGGGGCACTGACGAGGTCACTCGGTGGTTCCTAAAACTTCTCTAAAGTGAAGCTATATTAATATCTTTTTGAGGAAAAAGGTTAAAACTAAAGCTAATGTTTTAGAGTAATTTGTGTTTATTTTTCAGCCTGAAGAGAAAATGGAAATTTCATAGATTCTCTCTGCACCTGCTTTCATTTTTGCTTTGATGTAGATTTAAGCTCCAATTCTAATACTTTGTGCCTAGAAATTTTAAACAGGAAAGTAAAATTTACCATAACACTATCAATACTTCTATAGCAAGCCTGTATGTCTAATTCTTGTCTTTTAAGAGCTTCCAATTTGTATCAAACTTTGAAGATGTAAAATGGATACTGTCTCAGAAGATGATTTGTCTGTGAGTAGCAAAGCATTTAGTTTTGTTTTGTTTTGTTTTGTTGTGGTTTTTTGGGTTTTTTTTGGAGGGTAGTTGCAGTGAAATTCATGCACTTCTAAAGTTTATCTGAAATATGAAAGGTTGTGTCAGATTCTGAAACCCTGGGGATGAGACTTCCCATTCCATAGAAGGTTGTTCGTCCTCCTGCTATTTCACTCCCTATTCATCTCTTCAGCCTCAGAGGGCTATTTTTTCATAGCACAGAATGTAATATATCTGTCTAATCTCCTAGACCCATACTTGTCTATGCCTATGTCAGAAATCTCTCTTTTTAGATTGCTGGGCAATTTGAGTCCAGTGGTCTTGAACACTGGAAGAGTATAACCGATAAGGTGAAAACATGTCAGCTAAAATTACGCTGCTGCTCCTAGCCGATTCTGAATGAACTTCCTTGTGCTCAGGATGAAATGAATATCCTATTTGCACAAAGCACAGAGTGATGGATGCATGGTCCAGCAATGTCCCCAGAGACAAGCAGCAAGGGTACAATGTAAACCAAGCCTTGCCATAGCAAATAGTGCCTATGTCAGCATGTCTCTGCAAGAGCCCGTAATGATTTATGCACCTTGCTACCTCCCTGAAGTGACTGGTTACTCTGATGGGTTTATTTTCAAACAAGAGCTGGTAATGGGGCACAAGCATAATTTCCATGTATATATAGTAGTAAGAAGTGTGATTGTCATGATTTATATTTAAGTAGACAGTTCTCATGATTCAGTTCAGTCAAATGTTGCCCTGGAGAGTTGAATCCTGCCATGAAGTTTCTTTGTGATGCTGGACAAGTTATCTAAAACAGAAGATTCACTACTGGGAACTGTGTGATCTTATTCTGCTTGACCAGACTGAGGTGTTTGACACATAAAGAGCAGAAGTCCCAAGCACTCAGGAATGCAGCTAGGGACTATAGGAGTTTGTATGAAAAGATGTGTCCCGTCACATGCTGAGATGAAGAACGCAGCCCTCACAGTCTCCAGAGGAGCACCAGAATTAATTCACAAAATTTCATTGCAAGGCACAGCATCCTTCTAGGAGCAGCAGTGGTTAATAATGTAGGTGGGTTTTCCTGTGTGTTTGGCCATGTTTGTGACTTATTGTGAAAAATTAGTTGTTTTGAATTCATCCACATAAATTCTTATAGAGGGCTCTCCAGAGAGTACCACATTGCAGCTTTTCAATAAGAGTCTTTGCACAAATCCCCTTTTCTTCCTGCTCCTCTTGCTGGAATTTGCCTGGAGAATTAAGAGCTGTAAAATATTTAAAAATCAATAGAATTTACATGAAAAAATTAACACTAAAATGCATTGACAAGGGTAACACCACATTTGCACGAAAAGCAGCTGGGTATGCATATTTGATTTATTCATTCAATAAGTTTGAGAACATGTTTGTAAGGTCTGTGATCCTTTTGCATAATTTGTGCTGGTTTATTATTGGAGTTGTCACTCTTATGAGGAAAATTAAATGGCTTGTTTGGAGGCTTGAGACTCAGTGTGGTAAAATGCAGCTACACAATGTTTTATAAGTAGTGGCTATAATTAATACAATAGTCCAAGCTTAACTGTTTCTCTGAATTAAAGCTGACAACTGCCTTGTTAGCAAGAGCACAGACGCAGGGAGTGAATTTTAGTGTCTGACTTTGAAATAGAAAAACTTCTTTCAAGTAGCAGTTCTGCAGCAGTTGTAAAACTTTTTAAACATGAAACATTTACATTTCAGAGTGCTGATCTGGGCTGCACAAGTTCAAAATGATCCTTTTTAGATTCCCCCGGTATCACAGCAGAGCACTGGGTTTCCCGGTGAATGGAAGTACTGCGGGAGGAAAACTGCTCAAGAAAGAGAGTAGCAGAAAGAGGAGTTTTTGTATAAGGCATTATTTCTTCAGTACAAAATGAGGTTTTATTCTGAAAGGTAACCTTAAAAAATAGTATGTTAGGATTCAATGTTAAGTGCTTTTCAAGGAATTTATAGTGCGGATGAGCTCAAGTTTTGGGTTAACAGTCTCCCCCACCTTCCCTACATAACAGATACACAAGTGTCAGCTTGCCTCTTAAGGATAACAGTCTAAAGTTAGAATCAAATTTTGATGAGTATAAGATTACAGAAATCTGTTGTTCATTTAAATTAAACATCTTGTGGCATTAGTCATCTTAGTTTGGTAAAGACATTGTTTAAAAAAATTGAAATAAATTGATAAGCCAAAAGCCATGCAACAATTGGTGTATTTACATTAGCATTTTATTTGGATTAGGAATATGCTTTTGAAGCAGGTCTTCTGATCCTGCCTATTCACTGTGCTTTGCTTTACATTACAGAGTACTTTTGAAATATGTAAGCTAATTTCCTTTTGGGTGAAACTAAAAATGTGCTCCAGGAGCACACATCATGCTCTCCTACTGCTTATGGATATATAAGACCAGATTAGACCTACACTGAAGTAACCTGCCCTCCTCACTTTCTTCCCAAAACATGCGTAGTGTGAGTATCATACCTTCAGCATCAACAGTTTTGCTCTGTAGACCTGATTTTATTGTTCTGTGCTACTTCCACAATAATATGTTCCACCATTAACCTCCATGGGGTGCAGGGGGACGGCCTGCCTCACCATGGTCTTCACCACGGGCTGCAGAGGAGTCTCCATGCCTGCAGCACCTTGTGCCCCTTCTTCACTGACCTTGGTATCTGCAGAGTTGTTTCACGTATTCTCAATCCTCTCTCCAGGTGCAATTCTGCAGTTCGGAGGTTTTTTCCCTTCCTCTTAAATACGTTATCACAGAGATGCTACCACAGTTTCTGATGGGCTCAGCTTTGGGCAGCAGCAGGTCCATCTTGGACCCAGCTGGCATTGCCTCTGTCAGACATAGGGGAAGCTTCTAGCATCTGCTCACAGAAGCCATCCTTGTATCCCCCCTGCTACCGGAATCATGGAACCCTAATACAGAATTGCATCTCCATATCATGTAGGAAGCTACAGCTGGTGTTTAAATGTCTAAAAACCAAAAAAAAACCCAAAACCCTGAGGGTAGACAGGCTCTACAGAGGGACCTGGACAGGCTGTATGAGTGAGCCAAGGCCAATTGCATGAAGTTCAACAAGACCAAGTGCTGGGTCCTGCACTTGAGTCACAAAAACCACCATGCAATGCTACAGGCTTGGGGAGAAGTGTCTGGAAAGCTGCCCAGAGGAGAAGGACCTGGGGTTGTTGATCGACAATCAGCTGAATATGAGCCAGCAGTATGCCCAGGTGGACAAGAAGGCCAATGGCATCCTGGCCTGTATCAGGAACAGTGGGACTAGGTAAGTGATCCTTCCCCTGTACTTGGCACTGGTGAGGCTGCACCTCAAATACAGTGTTCAGTTTTTGGGCCTCTCGCTACAGAAAAGGACATTGAGGCACTGGAGTGTGTCTGGAGAAGGGCAACGAAGCTGGTGAAGCATTTAGAGCACAAGTGGCTGAGGGAGCCGGGGTTGTTTAGTCTGGAGAAAAGGAGGCGGAGGGGAGACGTTGTTGTTCTCTACAACTACCTGAAAGGAGGTTGTAGCGAGGTGGGGACTCATCTCTTCTCCCTGGTAGCTAGTGATAGGACAAGAGGTAATGGCCTCAAGTTGTGCCAGGAGAGGTTTAGGTTGGATATTGGGGGGAATTTCTTTCCTGAAAGGGTTGTCATGCACTGGAACAGGCTGCCCAGGGAGGTGGTTGAGTCACCATCCCTGGAGGTGTTTAAAAGATGACTAGATGTCGTGCTTAGGGACATGGTCTAGTGGCGGTCTTCGTAGGGCAAGATGGATGGTTTGGCTTGATGATTTTAAAGGTCTTTTCCAACCACAACCATTCTACAATTCTGTGATTCCATGAAAAAACAACAGTGGAGAAACCCTTTCAGGAAATGATAGATGCTTCATAGTGTGATGGACTCATTCTCCTTAGTTTATGTCTAAACAAATATTTACTTAGTTCATTTCTGATGAGGAGGCTGTTCCAGTTGAGTATGTTTGGTAGCTGTATGGTAGCTCTTAAAACAAGCCCTAAATGAAATGATCCATTTCAATATGCTGGCAAGTAGTTCTTCCCAGAGCGTTGGTTTTGAACTTAGCACGTGGGAACAGGTGCTTACTTGGCAGAAAATGGTGTAGATTTGGTGTTAATACCCCCCCCCAACTCCTTTATTTTAGTTTTAAAATCCGATGTTCTCTGTGTTTAGGTAACATCTGTATATGTGCTGAGCATGTATTTTTCATAAAGACAAGGTTAAAAAAAGGCAATATATTGTCATTTGTTTAGTGGAAACTGATTCAGTGTTTTGGACTGTTTTTTCAAGTGGTAGCTGGAACAAATGGCCCATTAGGACTACAGTGAAATGCTGAGGAATGTCAAAGAAAGAGCTAATTGTGGTGCTACAACTAATACAGCAAAGTGAAAAAAGTTTTATCAAGAAGCTTTCTGAGGTTGTTGATCAGTTAAACTACTTTTCCTTTCTGTGAATTCAGTGTTACAATCATTTTCTGCCATTGGAGACAACAAAAGATACCATTTTAGGGTCCGTTCTCTTTCACTGATGCAGAACTAAAATACTTCAGGTGTAATTGAATGTGTGCTTTTTTTTTGCTTAATGTCATAATTCATACCTTTATAATCTCACTTGTTAATTATTTTGTGTTAGTGATATCTGCTTCACCAGCAGAAGTTACCATTCCAGCCTTTCTTTGACTTTTAGCACTGCTTAGCACTGCACAGGAGCTAAGTCTTTCAATCAATTTCAATTTCTGATTGTTTTGTAGGTTGCATTTCAATTAAGTAGGAGAGTTTAATGTATTAATTAAAAAAACCCAAAACCAAATAAACACAAAACTAACACCAAAACCAAACCCCAAGCTAACAACTTAGCAAGTTGCTTCAGTAATTTTGCTGTGGTGATCTGTAGCAATAGCCTTATCTGTCTTCACTGTAGTTCTGCATGAACATTATTTTGTTAAGTTTGCTGGTTTCATGAACTGCTTTCTTTAGGGTTTACTCTACTAGACTCCCACTAAGTATAACTTATGTGGGGTTCTTAGAATCACAGTTTCAATGCTATTTTTTCTGCAGCAGAAGGAATT
The DNA here is from genome assembly GCF_000695765.1 of Mesitornis unicolor. Lineage (NCBI taxonomy): Eukaryota > Metazoa > Chordata > Aves > Mesitornithiformes > Mesitornithidae > Mesitornis > Mesitornis unicolor. Next base: position 19,984 of record NW_010181875.1, read on the forward strand.
TCAACTGCCATACGAAGAGCTGCTTCAGCTTGTTGCTCCACTGTCTTTTATCTGTTTCACTGTTTTGGAATTGTGAAATAATGTCTTGTCCCTTCCCACATACTCTGACATTTAAGTAGGCAGTGACTGCTCATTTAAAAACCTAATCTGTGGGACAGGAATTTCCTGAATAATGGTACTGGAAAACAAATCACTACTTTTTTTTTTCTATCTTGGAAAGTAGATTGTTGTGAGAGTAGTAACATGAGCAGGAGGAAATTTGCAGTGGGATCATTCGGAGTTCCTCACCTGAAGAAGTGCATTGTATATTTGAACCTGTGCGATCAGGAATATGTGTAGCCCAAATCTCTGCAGTCTTGTCAAGAGATCTTGTTTAATACTTTGGATATCCAGATGTATTTCTACCAGTACAGAAGTATTCTGAAAAATTATAACTGTCTTCCAACTTTCTATATTAAATTCATAAAAAACTTTACTAATGGTAAAATGCCTCAGTCCTTGTCCTACCTGTCTCTTTCCTCCTTCTTCCTCTGTACTAAAACTGTCTCTTTGTGAAAGATTCTTGAATAGATTTCAATAGACCATTGAAAGGTAAAGGAGTGACTGCTCCTCAGGCAAGCAGTAAAACACAAATAAAAAACAACAAACCAAAACACAGATTGCTTAGTGGAAGCCCCTTTCTGTGACTCTGAGCTATACTTTATTAGCACCTTGAGGCATACCTCTATCTTAGCACAGCGTATGCCCCCACTTAAACAATTTCACAAATATTGGGAATAGCAGTGACCTTTCACACAGAATCACAGAATCACAGAACG